>NC_085136.1:160078291-160078728 GCF_035046485.1 Aedes albopictus
GGATTCCTTGGACTTCTTTCAAAGGTTCCTCCTGATACTTCTTCGGGTATTCCTCCTGATATTCCGTCGGGGATTCCTCCTAAAATTAACACGGGAACTCCTCCCGGAATAACTTTGAAGTTTCCTCTTGGAATTCCTGTGGTGATTTCTCTTTTATTTTTTTCGGAAATTCCTCCTGGAATTCCTTAAATTCTCAATGGAATTCCTCCTGGAATTCCTTCCGGGTTTCCTCCTTGAATTTATTCGGTGATTTCTCCAAGAATTCCTTCGGAAATTCTTTATAGAATTCGTGGATTCTTCCTAGAGTTCCTTCGAGGATTCCTTCTTGAATTTCTTCGGGGATTCCTTCTGACTTCCTATGAAAATTCCTCTTGGGGGTTTCCTCTTAAAAAACCTTTGAGGATTCCACTCGAAATTCCTTCGAAGATTTCTTCCGA
>NC_085136.1:160079228-160200462 GCF_035046485.1 Aedes albopictus
TCGAGTTTCTTGGCCCGACCACCGATAATACTTCCCCGAAACTTGGGAACCGTCATGGAAACTGGTCTATATTGGCCGCAATATTTGCAATTTTCACTGCAGACACTCCAATCGTTCTTGGGCGCTATCTGTATAACTATTTCCAGCTTTCTCGAAAACTGCGTAGAGCACTCGACACACGGATTTTTGTACCTCTCGATCGTACGCATGGATACACGGGACTGACTCTTGGGTTCGGTATATGGGTTCGGTGCAGCGGTTCGTCCAACGAGACTCTGCTCTCCGCTCTCCGACCGTGATGGCAGCAACCTTAACCTAGGGTGTCTGTGTGCAGTGGACTATCGGCTTTTGCTGCTACCACAAGCGTGGTTATTAAAAGTGTCTGTTTCCTTTCGGAAACCACTCTCTTTCCCGCAATTTGATGGGACTTTGCCTCTTTTCGTTTTCTGGTTTCGTTGTATTAAACCGATAGTCCACCGTACACATTCCCTCAATATTAGTATAAATCCTGATCGCGTCAAACATCTACATAGATGGGCCATGCGACCGTGTTGTGGTATGATACCAGTAACATTTCCCCCTCACTCCAACTGAAAATTAACTGATCAATGGTTTGATTAGTTAATTTTCTACGGAAGGTTTGTTTACTACTATCATATCACACTACATATTGATATTACACATAACATTTAATTGATTGGCAATAGGGTATTTTATTTTTAACTAATATATACGTAAGTAAACATTCATAATTTGAGAGGTTAGGCTTCATTCTTAGTAAATTTTACGGTATAGATTATTGTTGAATCAAGACCTAATCTCGCGGTACTCCAAACCCACATAAACAAGTATTCTATTACATATACATATTTAGTTTATTATACAATTTCCCAATCGATTTCATAAATTACAAATACAATCCAAATGCCTGCAGACTCATTAACAACTTTTTAAGGCTGTTAATAATTCTAGTAGGGGTTAGTCACATATTGATAGTTAATTAAATACAACTACTTTTCGAATGGGTTATCCTACTTTCCCTTTCAGAGAGCTGTCCCAGTTGACCATCCAACGGTAGTGGATAATATTTTCAAACCAATTAAACCTTTCTCTGAATGAATTACTTCTACTGATGCATCGATGACTTAAAATTCGCACTCACACATTTTTTTTTCGCCAGGGCCCTTGGCTTCACACTCGCACACACTCTATTCCATACTCTCATACCAGATCAACTAGCTTACATTTTCCTGGGAAAATTGATAATTAGTCGTCTTTAGTTTCTTCATGGTCAACAAAGCTAACCGCAATCCTACGGATGGATTTCCAAAAGTTTGACCTTAAATACTTTTCTTGTTTAAAGTTTTCTTTTTGGAAAACATTGACAAAAATGTATTGTAATTCGATTTTAATTGGACAATTGGTTTGACGGCTACTCTCACGTTTCCGTGGACTTCAAGGACAAGCTATTCGAGTTCTATGGTTTCAGATGGCACGCGGGCCACCAACCGATGTTTTTGCCGTTCATATCTTCCAATTCGTATGACGAATTTCCGCGTTTCCCTACAACTTTGCATGGAACGAACAAAGAGCCATACTTGGCGTTATATCGTTCCCCTGCATTCGACACTTTGAAGTTTCTACGAAAAACCGCTTGACCGATTTGGAAATTTACTGGCGACTTCCTCACTCGAAGATTGTAATTATGTGACGCTTTCACGTGAGCTTTTCCTAGATTCTTCGTTACATAATCTATTGTTTCATTTGTAACGTGCTTAGTTCGTTGAACGTATTTGTATAAGCTTTTTTCTGCTCCTTGAGGCTCTCCTTTAAAGTCTTCTCCTGACAGGTTTATCTCGTGTCCATGCAGCACAAAAAACGGTGTACAACCGGTGCTTGAATGAATGGTGTTGTTCAAAACCAATTGAATTTCTGCTGTTCTTGTATCCCAAATCCGTTGGTCTTCGCGTGCATACGTTCGAATGCACGCATTTATTGTTCTGTGCACTCGTTCCACCGGGTTTGCTTGGCTATGGTGACGAGTGATTAAGAAATGCTTTACTTGGAAATCATCTAGAAGAGATTTGAAATGTTTTGAAATGAAGCTTGCTCCATTGTCTGTAATTGCAATTTGAGGAGTTGAATTTCTCCAGAACCATTCCTCTTTGAGTATTCTGCAAACCTCATTGACGTCGATTCGTTTCAAGGGGTATAACTGAACCCATTTACTGAAGACGTCCAAAATTACTAATAAGTATTGGTTCCTCCGTTTACTCATAGTGATTGGCCCCACAAAATCCAATGAAATAATTTGCCATGGCCTATTTGCTATTCTCGGTTCTCCCATTTTAGGTTTAGTGGGTACAGACGAACCCTTACATTCTTTGCAAGTGCTACATTTCTGAACATACTTTTTGACCTCCTGAGCCATCCTAGGCCAGTAATATCTAAGCTTGATTTTCGCCAGGGTTTTCTCAAAACCCATATGAAGGGCTTGATCATGCTCATGTACCATAATGTCTCCTTTTTTCTCCGGAGGAGGTACCTGTTTCCATTCGAAACGGTTGTCCCCTGGTATCGAAGGAGTGGAGACAAATTTCCAAATTTGGTTGTTCTCAATTTTAAAATCGGGATATTTATCCGGATTCTTCAAAATTTTAGTCCGCAGATTAACATACCACGTTGAATCAGTAGTCGCGCTAACAGCCGAGATGCTTCTAGAAAGGGCATCCGGTACGATATTATCTTTCCCTTTTCTATGAAGTATTGTGACGTCATGCTGTTGGAGGGCCAAACTCCAGCGGCTTAAACGAGAAGACGTCTTCCACCGAGTCTTCATAATGTATGTGAGCGCTGAAGAATCTGTCACTAAAGTATAATGCGACCCCTCCAAATACCCGCGGAAATGTTCAATCGCTAATATAGCGGCTAACGCTTCTTTCTCCGTGGCATGGTATCTTTGTTGTGTGGACGACAGTTTTTGTGAAAAATATCCTATTACCCGCTCAGCTCCTTCTTGAACCTGGGTCAAAATGCCTGCCACTGCAAGGTCGCTGGCGTCTGTTTGTAGGGTAAATGGCTTTGTAAAATCTGGGTTACTTAATATTGGGGCCGAGATCATCAACTTTTTTAGCTGATTAAATGCTTTGTCTGCCTGTTCAGTCCATCGAATTTTCCGTGGTTTGCCTTTTAATAAGTCTGACATTGGGGCTGTCACCCCGCTGAAATCCTCAATAAACCTTCTGTAGTAGTTCGTCATTCCGAGAAACCGTCGGACTTGTCGTACGGTTGACGGAGTTTCAAAGTTTACTATTGCCGTTATCCGATCGGGATTAGGTCGAATTCCTGCTGGAGTTATGACATGCCCTAGGAAAGGTAATTCTTTCCTACAAAATAGCGATTTGTCCAGGTTTACCGTAAGATTAGCTTCACTCAAACGTTTAGCTACTTCAGCTAAATCCTGCATGTGCTCCTCGAATGTGTTACTGAGGATAATAATATCATCCAGGTAAATGAATATCCTGGGTTCTAATTCCCCGTTCCCTAGGATATTATCAATTAACCTCGACAAGGTAGCAGGGCTGTTAGACAGCCCAAATGGTAATCTCGTGTATTGGAATAGTCCTTTTCCAGGAACGGCAAATGCCGTATATTTCCGCGACTTCTTATGAAGCGGGATTTGCAAATACGCTTCTTTCAAATCTATTGTGCTAATATACTTCGCACTCTCTAATCGACTCAAAATCCTACCTATGTGTGCTTGGGGGTACAAATCTCTGACCGTTCTCTCGTTCAGACGACGTGCGTCTAAACACAAGCGAATTGCGCCGCTCGGTTTTTTGACTGGAATCACGTTGAGACACCAATCCGATTGCGTCGGCTCAATAACGCCTATTTTCATCAACCGATCTACCTCTTCAAATAAACCCTTTTGTACATGAGGCGATACCGGATAAGGCTTTAGATAAACTGGTTTTGCTTTGGCGAACTCCTCCTTGATTTCAATAACATGTTCTGTCAAAGGGGTAGTTTCTAATTTGTCCCCGTCTTGTACTTTAAAGAGTTTTTGAACCTCGGCTAACCAATCTACCTGCTCTTTTCTTAGTTTCTCTAATTCCGTAGTTACTATTTGTTTTTCCTGTTCAACGCCTAAATCTGCCATTACCGAACTAACTTTTGTTTCTTCCGGTTTCCCTGTCTTATGATTGGGCCTGTTTTCCTTTGGCCTCACTTCACGACCCGAAGGAAGCCTCAGACTTATTCCGAAAGCTTGGAAAAAAGTCATTCCACAAATACCTGAACTTTCTAAGTTTATTGCCCAATAAGTTTCTACGAATTCAGTTCGTCCCATGTAAGAAAACGGTAGACTACATACTCCTGCACTTTCTAGTAATGTACCATCTGCCATCCTGAGAATCAGTTGAGCTGGGGATAATTTTATTTTTAAACTTTCAATGAGGTTTCGATCATAGCGAAGAACACTAACTTCACTACCGCTATCTAACAAGCATGTTATGTTGAATCCCATTACCTCAACTTCAATAAAAGCTCTACTATCGCCAGGTATATCAACTGTTTTCGCGATTTGGGTATCCGAATCTTCATAATCTGATTCTTCGGCTTTTGTAATTCCTAACTTCAGTAGTACCTCATCTAGCGTTTCCTCCCACTCGTTGACTTCCTCATCTGTCGGCAATGTTGAAGAACGGACAGCCCTTAGGCTGTCCTGTTCCCGTTTTTTGAACAGTATCTGCAATCTTTAGTCTGTTCTCCTTCCAATCCACACTTCCAACAATAGCGTCTGCGCCTGCTCTCGCATTCTTTTGCGATATGACCTGTTTCTCGGCAGTTAAAACAGATACCCCTACCTGGTGGTTTATACTGATTAACATACTCCTGACTCTTCTTATCTGGTCCGTAACGATCTTTGCTGAGTGGAGGTTTTACTTGCCCCATTTTGAAGCTATGATCATGTGCCTGCGTTTCGCTTCTAGTCTGCCCTACTGAATTTCTTCTGTCCGGATCTCGCCATTTATGCTGACTAATCCGATTCTGTAGTTCATCATTCTCGGATGAAAGTGTATTAGTTTGGCTGGTTTGCCAAAGAATCGGTGTCAGAGAGTCCAACTTATTACCCCACATTTCCAACTCCTTACGCGAATTAATCTGTACTAACATCAGAGACTTTCTGAAATCTGGACGCACATTTCTACATACTGTAGCAATCAATTCATCGTCTGTAAAAGGATCCGCAAGTCCTCGACTTTTCCTGAGAATGTCGGAATAGAACGCTTTGAAACTTTCGTTCCGTTGCTGTTTACGGCTGTACACTTGCATTCGGATTGCAAAATCCAAATCTGGATGTAAAAATTCTTGCCTTAACCCAGTAATCACTTCAGTCCACGAAGTGAAACTGTAAAAATTTCTGATATACCACTCTTTCGCTAACCCTGTAAACAAATGGTATGCGGACCTGAGTAATTCTTGTTCAGTTGTTTGTTCAGCCATCACATGGTGATGAACCTCCCAAAGAAAATCATTAAGCTGCATTCCTTGGTCGTCTCCTGCATACCGAATTTTCCAGCTGGAAACTGGTAACTTTTTCACAAAATAAGTTGGATTTGTGGCAAGTCTGGGGTCCGAGAACGACCTAAGTTCTTGCTGGTTTGGTGGCATGGGATTGTTGTCATGTTCACTTGGATAAGAGGCTGGGTTTACGGTAACTGGTCTGGGCCAAGCATTCAACTCGAAAGGATTTTTCTGTTCAAAGACGGTATTGGACGTTGTTTTCGTACTTTGCCTAAACGGATTTTGCTTTCCACTAACTTTGTTAGGGATCGTGAATGAATTGGGGTCTCCATCTTTCTGTATGAATTGGACATATTCCCGAGGTTTAACCTGACTCTGAGAAGACTTTTTTGGAATTGCCCCTGTACTTGCCCTATGCTCATCAACTTCAATAAACGGGTTTGTCTCGTTTCTGTTCTTCGCGGAAGGGTTCGATTCGCGACGGTATTTCGTTTGCCCCGCTTGAAGTTGATATTCCATTCTCAACTCCTTCAGTTTCGTAATAGCGTTCGCGATGTCCGCATCTGTTATGTCTGTAACCTCATCTTCGCGTGCCTGTTTTCTGTGACCCCGATTAGACAACGGAGAGTTCGCCGGTCTGCGCTTCTGCCCGATAAGATCTTCCTGAAAAGTCGATTCCGCTAGTTTACCACCAGGCGAAAACGACTCTTCGTCTCCTAACTCATCATTTCCGCCTGCCGCCTCTGAACCTAAAATGTTCGCCATCAAAATCGAGAACTGGCTCACTAACGCCGAAATCCTAACATTTTCTGATGGTGTAACCATTGATGTATTGCTCAAGTTAATCAATCTGTAACCTAAGTGAATCAACCTATACGCAAGAGCTTCTGGTATGCCACGATTCGACCGGATATTATCCAAATGTTCGTTCAACTTTGATTCACATACCTCTATTTCCTCATTGACATCGCTTTTTAGGTATCGTACCCGAAAAATCTCCTTTTCTCTCTCGGATACTAACGCTTTCATTAACACCCTTCGCTTTTTTGATGTTGACATATTGTCAATATCCTCGATCGATCTAATAACCAATTCATATTCTAACTCATCTAGCTCTAAGTTTTCTGCCACCATAGTCCAATAAACTCTTTTGAATTGTTCAATATCCATCTTAGGTTAATATATTTACAGTCCAATTAGAATTTGAAGAAGAGAAAAAAAAATCAGTATTATTTGGAAATTCAAGATAAAAACAAACTAGAAACCCATCACCAAGATATACGGATACACTACTAATTTAAGCCTACTATATACAGTTAATCTATTTACAACCACACTTCTTCAAGCGATCAGAGTAATAATACCTCTCTTCCTCTCGCAAAACTAAAAAAAAAATTGCTATATGTATTGTCAGTTGATCTTGATATGATAGTCGCGAACGTAATACCTGAGTCAAACCAATATCACGCATACCATTCTAACCACGTCTGCAAAACAGTAGAGAGATCATCCGATTCCGAGCGTCGGTTTTCAAGGTCAGCTATTAGAAAGAAGTTTCTTTTTTGTTCAGATTACCACGTTGGATCGCCAATTGTTACCATTCGAAATTACTACTGAACCGATAAATAAGAATTACAGTATGGATCAAACTTTCACTTACCGAATGCTCTCTTCTGACTCTTGTGGGTTGGACCTGTAACGGATATAAAACTTCTTTCTCCAAAACTAGACCACTTTCTTGACTCTTCTAACGATATCTTGGCAAGCATGCTTTTATTTCCAATTCCCCCCCCATTTACAATATAGTTTGTGCACACGCGTTCACGTTGGGGCCACCTGCTACCACGCCGCGTCTCGCCTCCGTTATCGCTGATACCGCTCTTCACCGAACCCAACTCATGCTGCCACGACTCTCCATCACACTTTTCACTTCCAATCTTCTAATCTTCCAGCTCACCACTCCGCTATTCGATTTAGCTTCCTCGGGCCCCCATGCACCTGGGCCACACCTCTTCCACAGGCGAATGTCACTTGATCCGGCTCACCTCTATCCGACCGGGAACACTGCTACTGCTCAAGAACGGGTCTGTAGACGCCCGCTACTTAATCCCACCATGCACTCAACGTTTTCTACCGTGGTCCTTCGGACTCGCTCTAGCACTCGAATTCCAAAACTACTGATCCACTAAACGGGACCGCCCTGTGGGTCCACGTGGCGCAACTTCCCACTCACTACGGTCATCCACGTTCCCATCACTTCGGACCTTAACTGGGCGTTCTTCGAGTTTCTTGGCCCGACCACCGATAATACTTCCCCGAAACTTGGGAACCGTCATGGAAACTGGTCTATATTGGCCGCAATATTTGCAATTTTCACTGCAGACACTCCAATCGTTCTTGGGCGCTATCTGTATAACTATTTCCAGCTTTCTCGAAAACTGCGTAGAGCACTCGACACACGGATTTTTGTACCTCTCGATCGTACGCATGGATACACGGGACTGACTCTTGGGTTCGGTATATGGGTTCGGTGCAGCGGTTCGTCCAACGAGACTCTGCTCTCCGCTCTCCGACCGTGATGGCAGCAACCTTAACCTAGGGTGTCTGTGTGCAGTGGACTATCGGCTTTTGCTGCTACCACAAGCGTGGTTATTAAAAGTGTCTGTTTCCTTTCGGAAACCACTCTCTTTCCCGCAATTTGATGGGACTTTGCCTCTTTTCGTTTTCTGGTTTCGTTGTATTAAACCGATAGTCCACCGTACACATTCCCTCAATATTAGTATAAATCCTGATCGCGTCAAACATCTACATAGATGGGCCATGCGACCGTGTTGTGGTATGATACCAGTAACACAACATCATGGATGATTTCAAGAACGCAAAAGAATTTGCCATGGCACTGCGACAACAGTGCGAAGTTCAGATGGTCACCACAACCGTTCGGTAGTGGAAGAATCCGCTAGGGACGTCGGTTGTCATGATAAACTACTGGTTACGGATACTAAGTGTGCTGGTGCCCAACGGGGACACATTCTGCTACAGGCATTGGCCATGCTCGATGTCGATGTTGCTAATGTCTGTAGTAAAATACCGGAACAGAGCGACGTTACTATTTGTAGTCCTGGCCTAATAAGTACTTCGAACTGGAGGATAGATGATGCCAACACTCAAAACGACCATCAAGCTCAAACGCTCGCAGGTAGAAGACATCATGCTTCAACGACAAGGTATTTAGCAAGGCAATTTGTCGTGAGTGAAACTTACTCGGTCTTAGCGATGACCAGTTGGTAGCAGTGCTCTCGCGTACATGCGATGCTTCCATTCCTAGGAAAGTCCGAGACCATCGGCGTATTGGTGTACTTTAGCTATTGCGAACCTGCTGGCTTGGCGACGGATGCAGCGAGCACGAACTGAACGACGGGTGGTATTTAGGGCTGCCAAATTTGCGCTCAAGAATGACATAATGACAATCAAAACGGACGAGGGCCTCTGTCAGAGTGCAAGACAAACCCGTGGGTGATACTTAAAGAGTCGTGATGGACAGGACAGGTGCACTTAATAGCTGCTACCGAGCAGTGTCCAGAGATGCTGAAGAGGATCATCGAGGGGTTGTTACTGCATCATGAGCCGAGCTCTTGGCTGCCTTTCGTAGGACACCTGGGGACTTGGGCTGGCGAAAAGGAGTGTTTAGGAAGCGGTAGAGCCTGGTCTTATAACCTCGAAGAACTAGTTCGGCTTCGGGGAGGACAAGTCGAGCGTAGGCGACGATAGACTCACCTTTTCCATGGTGATTACGCCTGCAAGAGAGCCTCCACAGCTATAGTGGCACTGCCTCGGATCAATCCAATAGGGGTTCTTCATAAACCACATAGACCAAAATTGGGCAACCTCAGACTCCCCCTCTCCTCTCGTAGACTTTTTTTATGCAAAAAATTGAACATTTGTATGGAGCGTAGACTTTGGCCAGACCCCCCGCCCCCTCCGCCCAAAAAGTCTACGTGGTTTATGAACGGCCCCATAGCTCTGTGATGTATGCCAGTCACCTCATCCATACTTGGGTAGGTAAGGGGGTTCGGTTTGAGGTACGGCACTGGTAAGTGATGATGCAATCGCTTGCCCGCGATATACCGCGTATACCATTGCATCTGCGCAAGTTCATGGGGATGTTGCAGCGTTTGGGAAATAGATGTGTGGCAATGGTTCGCGTTGACGCGTGGATTGCCATTTGGTAGATGAAAGTGTGTTACAGTGACGATGAAGCGGTATAGCTCGTGGGTTGCCGATATTAAGGCGTAATACTATTGATTTATTATGTAGTGGAACAGCATCTTTAACTCTTTTCTGGATGGCTAGCGAAAGTAGCCAGGTGAGTTGTAAATTTAGAAAAGAGCGAGAAAGTACATAAAAAGGAATACATAATGTAGTAGTAATGCGCCGGGACAGGAATTACCCCAGGACCTTCAGTGTATAAATCAGCTGCGGTAGTCATTAGACCACCAAGCCAGTATCCAACTGCAGATTAACAATTGATGCCTTGGTTCATTCAAATGATTAATAATGCAAATATGTTTATATAATCCACTAATGGGAAGCCAGAGGCCACTCGAACATAAAACTGAACGTGCAACACCTCGAACTGCACTTTATTACTTAATCTACTGACCATTAATCATCATGCCAATAAGTGCAATCGAACGGTCATTGAGCCAAACAGCTGGTCCTATTTCGTCATCCTTTCGTCACGTCTCCCACAACAAAACAATCCACCGCACATCGTAAAATTATATAATCCCCGCACAATATTTTCGCAATAAAGATTACCCGCCTGCGCGTCCCTAGTAGAACTGACCCTCAACCGGAACAGCGTAGTCATAAGCAACGGAGAGAATAAGATGTGTTGTTGTACTACGAGGATAGCCGCAGCAGCAGATAGCATCAGTCGCACACACAGCGCAGATAGATACCGAGTAATAGCGGCGGCAATTCACCCCGCGGATAGAGATAAAATTAGATTTCATAAACACATGGTGGGGGCTACCCAAGAGAACCTATTTGAGCCGATCGACCATTGCGCTGCGCTCTTCACGTCCACGTCCACGTCCGTCGGCGTATGTATGGAATCGGGATGATGATGGGGAAGAAAACATAAAACACGGCTTGACTGCTCCATCTCACAGTTGGTGCCCGCCCGCAATGTTCTCGGATTCCGCGCGTTGTTCTTGATGTGGCGTTTCGAGATGATTGTGTATTTTTGTTTTTAATCCTTCTCGAGGGGCGAAGAAGATGTGTAGCTGTAGGTGCGAGTTCACTGGAAATGCTTGGCTAAAACAATGTTTGGATCGTTTTTTTTTGTTTTTGAATGGTTACGCTTTTACCAAGAACACGAATGAAGTTTTGATTGTGTTTATGAAGAATATTCCATGTTTATGTGATGAAGTGAGTGAGGTGTCCTTGAATCGCTGTTTCACGATTTACAAGAGTGGCGCACTCGATGGCGGCCCAACTGACGCTGTTGTACGAATTCTTTACGTCCAGTGTGACGACCGCAAAAATGCGGGTACCCGTTCGCTTCTTTTGGAGCGCTATCTCGGCCGTTTTGGTTACAGCCTTACTAGTGTCCACCGTTGATCGACCCTTCCGGAAACCGAACTGGTTATCCGAGAGGCCAGAGTCATCGGGTTACTCGGTATAGATCATCAACCTCGACAGAGTTTCGTTCCAACAGTTTCCCGGCGGTGTCCTAAAGGCAGATAGGTCTGTTTGCCGACGGGTCGCTAGGTGGCTTCCCGGGTTTGGGCAGTAGAACCAACCTTTGCCATTCCAACCTCTCCGGAAATTCGCCTCTGGTTAGGCACATCTGCATAGCCATTCTGAATATATCAGGGCTAGCCTCGATGGCCGTCTTGATGGCTACTGTCGGGATACCGTCCGGGCCCGGAGCCTTGTTGAACTTAAGCGACTTCGCTATTGCGATGAGCTAGTCTTTCGTTACCGGGGCGATCTCGCTTTGGCCGGTATGGTCATAGGGGACGGGGACCCATGGTCTTGTATAGTGGCGTGGAAACAGCGTTTCCACGATCTTCTGCAGCATTTTGAGGGTGCGTTCTGGGGGTGCTGACGCGTCCTTCGTTTTGGTCATGACTACTTTGTAGGCTTCACCCTAAGGAGTCGTGTTAGGCAGAGATTTTCGAAGCACGCACGCTTACGCCTCACTCCGCTCCATTCTACCCCCATCGGTGCGAGCTCTTTGCATCTTCCTTCTAGCTCTTAGGAAGGATGCGAGGAGTTCTGCGATTACTGGACACCATCAGTATACCGGTTCACGTCCATTTCTGGGTAGAGATCGCTTTGGCACTGTGATGTCGCATGCACGGTTTAGGGTTCCAACTATCTAGTGGCAGGATAGATAATCGGTGTTACCCTTCATAAGCGATCGTTCCACAGATCAGCCATCCCCGATGACGGTCAATGACCATCGGATGTGGCCGTCTTCCTCCGTGTTCCACCCTGTATCGAATCGCCAGATGGTCACTGTGCGTGTATCCATCGTCGACTCTCTAGTCCGAGCTAGGGTTTAGACCCGTGCTCCAGGAGGTCACATCTATGATGGACTCTGCACCGTTCATTCTGTAGGTTTTTTTTTATCGCCTTCGTGCGCGTCATCCACGTTCAGCCTAGCCATAGCTTCGAGTAGAGCTCAGCCTCTCGTGCTAGTCGAGTGGCTACCCCACTCAAGCGTCCAGGTGTTGAAGTCTCCACCGATGGCCACGGGACTCAATCCCACTTGTGCGCTTGATAGTGAATCCTGCATAGACGAGAACTGGTCTATCAACCACCAGGAAGGTGCATAACAACTGCATTGTACACGACGAGGAAATTATTGCCCGGACCGGTTGTACAGATCGCCGCTATCTTGGCCTTATCCGCTACCCAGTTCCCGTTATCGGGAGGGATCCGGTATCGGTTCGTGGACATTTAGGCCCGCCCTTCGTGTGACCCTTGTTCACCGTGCAAATCAAGCATTTTGGTGCCGGGTCGAAGTTCCTGGCCAAATGGCCTTCCACTTCACACTTTCGGCAGAGCTTGCTCCTGTCGGGGCTTTTACACGCCCACGACTAATGTCCTTGCAAAAAGCACTTGAAGCACGCCACTGGCGTATCGTGTATGCTGAGCTGGCACACTGGTCAGCTTACCTTGATCTTGCCGACTGCAGTCGCCTTGTTCACCTCAGCTACGGCGGATCGATGCATTTGGTGCATCTACCTCGCACTGCTGTTTAAGGGCGGCTGCGAGCTTGTCTGCGTCGGTGATCTCGTCTAGATTTTTATACTGGAGAGTCGCCTCCGCCGTCAGGGCTCTTACCCGCACTTTCTCGCCTAATACCTCTTGAGCTAGTGTCTAGTAGGAGATGCCTTTTACATCCGCGCTCAGCGGTGAGAGACGATTTTGCCTCGGTTTGAAGACCGGCACGGTTTGAAGACCAGCACGTCGCTACGTTCGCGTTTGCGAGCTGACATCATTTTTTTTCACAACCTTTTTCTTCCCAACCGTAATTCAAAGGTTCTCCTTCCCTTGGTCCGGTTGGCCACCCTTCTTCTTGGGTCTTGGTTTATCATGTCGGCACCGAAGAGCGGCAGATGCTACGTATGGTCATCTAGGCACAGATTAGAAGGCCGTCCCATCTTAATGAACGGACAGCCTTATCCCGTCCGTTACATAGATAAAACTCTCTGAATCACTATTAATCGCGGCCTAATTTTCAAAGCCTACATAACATCTTCACCATGTGGCAAATCCTCCACAAACGCCGTGAATAGCAGGTCCGAACGCACCATCTGTTCATCGACTTCAAAGCGGCATACGACCGCACAGAGCTATGGATAATCATGAGCGAAGACGGCTTACTAGAGGAAGCTTACTAGACTGATTAAAGCAACGATGGACGGTCTAACAAGCTGTGTAAGGGTTTCGCCAGGACCACGACAAGGTGATGGACACTCATGCCTACTGCTTGTCTGTTTTGCGGATATTATTTCTAGAGAACTTGTAAGGGTGGCAGAGCCGTACACCCGCATGAAACGTGAAATAGCAAACCCAAGGAACACACATGTCATGTTAAAGTTACAGCAGCACAAGTTTTGGTTGTTTTAACATGATGTTAAAATTACGTTAAATTTACTTCTACACAGAAAAAAATATTCATGTAAAATTCAGCAAAAAATCATGCACATAAGAGGAATTCCACGGAGGCATGTCAGTCGATCCTGAGAGACCATTTCAAAAATATCTGAAACTTTGCACAGTTTTTCAATTTCATCTAAATCGCCATTTTTCGATATTAAACCTTCATATTCACTCACGACTAACTTTTCAAAAGGGTGTATGCGAAAATAGTTCAAAAATATTCTAAAAGCTGTACAGCAAAAACGGATTGTTCGATTTTTATGAATTTTTCAGCAAAGTTAGATAACTTAATGATGATTCCATAGAAAATATACACTGTAAAAAAAATATTTTTTTACTTAAAAAAATATGATCTTTGTCACAAAAACTCAAATATCTCAAAACCCTATATTTTTACCAACGTCAATTTTTTAGGGCAAATGGCCCATTATATCAGCTATCTACCATGAAATTTTGGTGATGGTAAACTGATAAACAAAAAAGTTATGACATTTCAAACATTTCACAATTTTTACATTAAGTAACAAAAAAATTTTTTTTCTGTGTAAATTATTTCGAGAATTATATTTTGATGCTGATTTTATTGTAAAGGCTACCGCCTGAATTAAACAAGTTGTTTTCATGATATTTTTGTTTGATTATTCATAATTACTATAGTATCTATTTAAAACTTAGACGCGATCCAGTGTTGTGATCAAAAATATTGAAAGTGTCATCCCAAGCAACACACATGTTATAATATAGTTACGACAGCGCAAGTTTTGGTTGTATAGAAGTTTATTTTACGTAATTCTAACATTGTGTTGAAATAACGTTAAATAAACTTCTATACAACCAAAACTTGCGCTGTCGTAACTTTTATATAACATGTGTGTTGCTTGGGATACTTTTTATTGTACGTGACTGGTGGAAAAATCCCTGGATAGTGTTGAAAAGCTGTTGATTATAAGAAAAATTGAATTAAACTTATTTTTAAAACAAAAGCTGTATATTAAAAGATTTATATACGCGTATACGTCTAGTTTATCTGCAAAAAAAATACCTCTTAGAGAACAGACTATATGATCGGAAGAATGCGAGTAACTTCAACAACAACAAATGCATGAGAGGTACATACCACAGATAAACAGACGAAACGCCTAGAACAATTTTCGTGAAAATCCATCGCCCAGTTCACACTACCACCTGGTGGAAATGTTTCACGAAACACTGCGTTGTGCAATATCGTCATCAGAAGGCGCTAGTGTGAAACGTCAAACGCAAAAAAAAACCATGGGCGCTCTTCTGGTTATGAAAGCCACAACCAAGATTCAAAATGATCGTTAAAGGCGTGGTCAATGAAAATTTCGTCAGTGTTACATTTGTTTGTCTGTATACATACCATGACAATGCTCACGAAGAAGCAAAAAAAAAATACTACTGCTATGGATATTGAAAATTTTATAGTAAATTTTTTCTTCAGCCAAGCAAACAACACCAAACTAGTCAGTTAAAACTAATAAGTGATTTTGTTTATTATAATCTAACGAACAACATGAACAGTCACTTTCTCAAAGGTCTTCAACTCAACGCTCTCTTGTAGACCGTTTGATGAAAAAAAAAAATATGTTCAAAAGAGTTACGAAATCTCACCGAAAGTACCATAGATAAACTGAAAGAGACTGGTTATGCCCAAATGTCCACATTGAATACAAATTTACGCATTTGCACGTCCTGCCGTCTAGACTTTGACAAACGAGCCATCTGTATATCATCGGTAAAGCAGGGCGCAGGAAGTTCGAAAACGACAACAACTGAGAAATTGCCAGAAGTGCTAAGTGCAGAGAGTCATGCCACCGTACCATCAGCGACATCTGTTTAAACAATTTAATCACGCCCCTTTTCAAAAATGCTTTGAAATATTCTTTAACATCTATACCCATTTCAATATTTTTAACGTTGCAAAACACGCTTCAACATTCATCTTGAAGAAGAGGGAAAACACTTGTGCTCAAATGTAACAGAAAATTAATGAATAAACGACTAATGCGCGGAGGGCGTGATAAAATCGGAACATTACTGTACATATAATATACATAATACATAATAAAAACAGCTTGTTTTACTCACGCAAGGCCATTAACAATAAAATCAGCATCAAACTGCGATTTCCGGCCGAAATAATTTACACTAAAACAAAATATTATTAAATATGAAAATTGTGAAATGTTTGAATTGTCATAACTTTTTTGTTTATTAGTTTATCATCACCAAATTTTTATGGTAGATTGCTAATACAATGGACCATTTTCCCTAAAAAATTACGTTGGTAAAAAGATAGGGTTTTGAGATATTTGAGTTTTTGTGACAAAAATGATATTTGAGCTTTTGTGACAACAATGGTATTTTTTAATGTTAAAATTTTTTTTTCCACATTGTATATTTTCTTAGGAATCACCATTTAGTTTGTCTAACTTTGCTGAACAATAAAATCAGCATCAAACTGCGATTTCTGACCGAAATAATTCACACAGAAAAAAAAAACATTTACCAAATGTGAAAATTGTGAAATGTTTGAAATGTTATAACTTTTTGGTTTATTAGTTTACCATCACCAAATTTTTATGGTAGATTGCTAATACAATGGACCGTCTTCCCTAAGAAAACACGTTGGTAAAAAGATAGGGTTTTGAGTTATTTGAGTTTTTGTGCCAAAAATTATATTTTTTCATATTTAAAAAGAAGTTTTTTCACAGTGTATATTTTCTAAGGAATCACCATTTAGTTATCTAACTTTGCTGAAAAATTCATAGCAATCGAACGAACCATTTTGGCTGTGCAGATTTTTGAATATATTTGAACCATTTTCACATACACCCTTTTGAAAAGTTAGTCGTGATTCAAAATAAAAAATTGATATCGAAAAATGGCGATTCAGATGGAACTGAAAAACTGTGCAAAGTTTCAGTTCAATAGAAAATCATGAATTAAAAAATTTCCTTAATTTTGATGCTGTTGCTTGGAATCGCTCATAAAGGGAATGCTAGAGTTAGTGCATATTTACATGTTATATCATGTGAAATTACGTTACGTTCGCGTAAATTTCCGCTAATAGTCGCATAACCGGTTAGTGTCCATGATGGTTTACGCGATGGTTGGCGGAAATTTACACGATGGTAATGTAATTTTACATTATATCTCATGTAAAAGTGCACTAGCTCTAGCATTCCCTTTATGTGCATGATTTCTCGCGGAATTTTAATTACATATTTTTTCTGTGTATACAACCAAAACTTGCGCTGCCGTAGCTATTATATGACATGTGTGTTGCTTGGGAAGCTCGGACTGGTGGTGAATGCATCAAAAACGAAGTACATGCTGGCGGGATGAACCGCGAACAACAGGGCAAGCCTAGACAGCAATGTTATGGTAGATGGGGATACCTTTGAGGTGGCGGAAGACTTCGTCTACCTCGGATCCCTAATAACGGTAGACAACAACGTTAGCCGTGAAATACGAAGGCGCATTATCAGTTGAAATCGGGCCTACTATGGGCCATGCACAGGACGCTGCTACGACCGGTGTTTCTATACGAGCACGAGACTTGGAGCATGCTCGAGGAGGACATACAAGCACTCGAAGTGTTCGAGCGTCGTGTGCCCAACACCATGTTTGGCGATGTGCTGGGGCTCGTTGCACTCTACGGTGAACCTAGGTATCCGGAAGGTGACAAAAGCTGGAAGGATATGATGGGCATGGCATGTTGTGAGGATGCTATACCACAATCCTGCAGAACTAGTGTGCAAGATAGGCGGATCAGGTGGAAAGAGATCTGACGAGCGTTCAACATGGCAGAGGATGAAGATTGACAACCACGAACCGTGTATTATGGAGAAATAATGTTGATTCTGTTTTATCTTGAATTTGAAATGGAAGGAAATTAAATTGTAGTAGATATTTAATTGCGTAAATTTTGTCCACAATTTGGGATGGCGCAGATGGGTTTCTTTTCCATACCCGTGGCGTGACTACTACTAAATTTATCACAACTGTATTGCACTTAAGTCCTAAAACATTCATTGCTTCAGTCAATATAGAAAAACAATGAAGCCCTTGATACTAGAGAGAGACGGTTTCGGACATTCTTGATTCAAGCCATACTTTTGCATTCATGCTGTTCTCAACAAACCCATCCATCGGTCGTCTGTGAAAAAGTAAACAACCGAGAACGAGGAAAACACCATGAGATGTCGACGGTTGTAAGTAGTAGCGTTTGTGAGTTTAGGGAAAAGGGTGGAATAATGCTCCACGGCTACGGGTTTCCAAATAAATTCTTCTTTTTGCCAAGTTGTGTGATTTATAACGAACAAACAGATGGATGTTAATTGGTGAGCTCATTCCATCTTCTTCTTCTTCTTCTTGGCGTAACGTCCTCACTGGGACAAAGCCTGCTTCTCAGCTTAGTGTTCTATGAGCACTTCCACAGTTATTAACTGAGAGCTTCCTCTGCCAATGACCATTTTGCATGTGTATATCGTGTGGCAGGCACGAAGATACTCTATGCCCAAGGAAGTCAAGGAAATTTCCTTCACGAAAAGATCCTGGACCGACCGGGAATCGAACCCGTCACCCTCAGCATGGTCATGCTGAATACCCGTGCGTTTACCGCCTTGGCTATATGGGCCCTTATTATTCCATATTATTCGTATATGTAGAAGAACCAATTTCGATCATTTAAACATACATCAGCATTTTTCATCACCCTCCCCTACATATTTTCTTTCCCGCTATTTTTGTTATAATAATGACGCGCATTCACTAAAAGTCTTGGCTGAGTAATCGCTGTCGTATGCTTCATCTTTGCGGCGGCGACGACGACGACAACGTGTGGAGGAGGCGTGTATCAAGTGTAAGATTTTATTTTGTCTTTTTTTTTCATTACAAATGTCTTGTTTTTCGTGTGGCATATTTTCACTCAACAATCAGCTGACTGTGATGGGACCCACCCGCCACCGACCGTCATCGCCAACACACAGACGATGTTTCGAGGCCATCACACTCGTCGAGGATGATGGCTTGTTGAGATGTGGCATTGTCGCATTGTATGCAGCGATGGAGGGGCGTTTGACAATGGAGACGCATGGTAATTAGTATCTCAGATGGCTTCATGTTGGTTTCCCTTTGATTTTGCTTCTATGACTATTAGGGAGATTAACTGCTCAACAGACACTAGAACGGCAGGTTCAGGCAGTGCGGGGATGTGGACCGCCTCCAACAGTTACAAAAGGAGGCTGGACTACAACGCTAGAACTCCCCCTCCACTAAACAATTTCCATTGGTCAGCAGGGACGGTAGTCCAGAGGCTTGACAAACTCCCACCTTCTGCGAGTCAGTCATACATTCGTCGGCTAAGAATAGGACTACTGTCCCCAATTCAAGGCGTCAAGCGACCCGTGCCGAGGAATGAATGGTCGAGGAAGTGAAAAAGATGCTCGATCGTAACGGAGCCTGTGGGACACCTGGGCACCACCCCACAGTAATTTGTCCCTTACCGTGTTAATGCAGGGCTCTGGCGTGGCGGACCTCTATTTCCCGTGCAACTTGTGGAATTTTATATGCACAACAACAACAACAATAATCAGAAACAAGTGATGGTAGTAGCGGTAGTAGAGATGTTAACCCCTTTCGTGTGAAGTGGGTTAACTAAGTCTCCGTTAAGGAGAGCGGAAACAGGAGGAAGCAGCTGTACCCATAGTACCAGTATTGGATACCCCATTTCCTTTCCCGTTAATTGTTCGGGAGAGTTCATGGATGGAGCGTGATTAATGAGGGCCATCAATAGAAATAGAGATGGGCTCTCTACGATGGAGGTGGCTGCTCAGCAGCTTGACTTCATCATTGACTTTGCTTCCTCGAAGTCTAACATCAGCAAGGACCTCAAGCAGGCTCTGATGAGATTTCACAAGTCAATTATGGTGGGCAAGCAGGACCATGAGATACTCATGGCGACTGTGGCAGCGGCAGAACCAGTGAAGTTGAAGGTGCCAAAGTCTACCCCGACGGAGGCTTTCGCATTCACGGATAGAAGCAATCGCAGAAGTGTGTGAGACAGCCGTCAGGGGAGGAGCCACTAAGCGGCACCCGCAAGGCCAGGCGGTTGTTAGCCCCAAAAGTCGGCAGTAATGTTATTAGGTCTAACCCTAGTCAGGCGTCCCGTAGCTGGGAAGAAAGACTCTGAAAGGTCCAACCGACCCGGATTGAAGGGAACAGGAGGTTGCGACCATTTATAGGTCCTCAACCATCACAGGTTAGGGCGGATCAGGGAAAGGACGCCCCCTAGACCATAGTGCAGCGGAAAAACATGAAGAAGAAGAAACAGGGCGTAAGGAAACCGGGCCAAAGAAAGGCAAGAGGGCAGGTGCAAACGCGAGATGGGTGACGCGCGTCATCAAGACTCAAGAGCTCGCGTACTCGAAAGACTTAAAGGTGATTAGAAGCGACACCAAGCTCGTGAATCTAGGAGCCCTCTCTACGGCCAACTCGGTCGGATACGAGGAAGATGAGAACCCCCCGCCACGGACACTCAGTCATGGCAACCGAGATAGCGAGGCCCTCGGGCAAACATTGACAGCAAACGACAGCTAAACAATTTCAATAATCTCTGTAAAAAATCCGAAACTCTGTGTTTTTCTTTCGGTGAGCCCTTCTGGCCCACCAGACATCAGAAAAGAGACGAACCAGCCAAGGGCTGAAAGTCTTCATAATAAAAATAAATCAATCAATCAATCTAGGAGCCGACGTGTGTAGTATTAGACGTATTCTGTTACCAAAACCATGGCAACAATATTGTGGGAAATTTGTGGATTTTTCCTGGAAAAGTGTGATTGCAGGGGTGGCGGGACTACACAGAAACCGTCAGGCGAATCTCGGTGGATCAAGTCCAGCCACCTCCCAGGTCCTGGTGGCGAGCTCTAGAATGATGGCCGGTGAGTTCGCGAAGCCAGTTCGCAGTGGCACACGTGGCACGACATACCGTCGGGAAGGAAGCCGGGTACCGCCATATACGACCCGTTTCTGGCTTTCCGCTGAGACTGGTGACGAGCCCCAGGTTGGTGGTCGGAGAGCCCCATCGCCATTTACCCGTGCCACACATGGCGTGAGTGTGACAACCGCTGCCGTTGATGTGAGGGTCCCCGAGAGGACCGTGGGTTTCCCCGCTCTCGAGAGTGCTCAATATCCGATTGGTTGTCACCGCGTGCACGAGTCTATGGGACAACGGTCACACAACGGCCCAGAATCCCAGCTTCTTCCCCACCCTTCAAAAGGGCAAGTAAAAAAAAACTGAAACCCTACCTCGATCCGGACGGTGTCAGCGAAACTACCGTTGAGCCGAGAGCCTTATTAACGGAATCCATCATGCAGATCTAGTTGGATCAAGTCCCGCCACTTCCTCGGTCCTGGTGTCAAGCCCTAGGCTAGTGGCCGGCGGGTCCTCGAAGCCAGTTCACAGTGCCATACGTGACGCGAGAGGAAGCAGCCTCCGCCATTGATGTGAGGACCGCGAGATTTTTTTCCCATCTGTAGAGCCTTTTAACCACTGCGCCCATTATTGAAGGATATTGTGGTATGACACATTTTTTAATTCGGTGCAAGTCAAATATCCTGTCACAATTGAGCTGTGATGGACAATGGTTGATGTAACACCTAATCCCCCCTCTGAAAATCGTACGTCTAGACTATCCTACTAGGTTGCATCTTTGGCAAGTACAATCTATTCCACTTCGTCTCTTTTTCCTTATCGCATGAGCTCCAACGTCTAGTACGGCCGCAACGATATACCCCACTCCCCCATATTCGATATAACTTTGTAATTTAATAAGAATAAAAATGTTTAAACTTAGTTTTGTGCAAGGTTTTTTTCATTCCTTAGGGCTTGAATTTCCTGTGTTGTCCCCATCTGTTGCGTTGTTGACTGGTGTTGGTGTCGTGAATCCTCCCGTAGTAAGTGGCAGCTGATCTTGAGAGGAATTAGGCCTGAGTTAGAGCATTATTACAACTCGTACAGGTGAAATGATCATCGAGCTCATGCTAGATTAGAAGCGCAAGTGCGCCAATGTGGAAGAGTTGGTCACTACACTGCGGCAACAGCCGTTTGGATACAGCAAGGTTCTGTAGGGTCCCATGTGGCTTTGTTACAGCTACATGTGGTGGTTTCTAATGAGCCCGTTGAATTGAATAGAAATCCTCAAATTAGGCTGATCAGTTTGCCAACTGACCATATACTAGCCACCAGAGGCTTACTTCGGGTGTCTGGAACAAGACAGAAATAAAGAGACTGTAAAGGGCATGACAGGAGGATGTTGAGATGAAGGTCATACAGCACAAGGCTGCACGAATCCTCCCAAGTGTTTGATTTGTTCCGGGAAATGCGCGAAATGTGCCCAGTCTTCAAAAAAGCAACAGCTGACAAATCATAGTGCATGTAATGCAGCTGAACCTGAAGCACTGCAACGTAGCCCAGCAACTGCTTTATTAGGCAGTTTTTGAGTGGGGGACGGATATCGCCATCAAAGTGGATCTATACCGAGTACTTGCCGGTAACGGCGATTGGGCCGCGGATGGGTCCTGAAAAATGGCGGTGATATAGATGACTGGTAAATATTCCGTCCAGGTGTTGGTGTCTACTGCTTATGAGAGCTTCTTGGTTACCAAGGTAAACGGGGTCTTCTTCTGTAGCTGCTTCACGGCTCTGCGGTGGTCGATCGATCAGTTCACGCAGATGCTGGACTGTATGACATCCGTGGCTGAAAGGGCGAAGGCCGGTGGTAATAGCGGATGACTTCATTGCCTGGACTGTGGAATGGGGAAGTCGTTTCACGAACCAGCGAGGTCAGATCCTGCTGGAAACACCGGCCATACTAGATGTCGACCTGACCTATGTCGGTACCAAGAGTACCTTTATTCGGAACGGTGCGGAGTCGATTATTGTCGTTACTTTTTGTAGTCCTTGCCTAAGAAGTAGTTCGAACGGGAGAGTTCGGAGGTTCGCTACAAAATCGACTACTGCAACATCAGACAGCGCCGGGTAGAGAAAGGGGCGGCTAAGCCAAGGCCAAACCCTCGCAGGTGGAAGACATCATACTTCAACGACTAGGTATTGAAAAAGGCGCTCCGCCGTGAGCAAAACTTACTCGGTTTAGGCGGAGTCAAGCTGGTAACGGTGCTCTTGCTTGCGTACGATGCGATCAGGCAAATCCACCCTAGCAATGGGAGACCGCCGTTTTACTGATGGACTCAAGTGATTGCGGACCTGCGCCGCGCCTGCCTACGGAGCTGGTAGATACAGCGAGTATGGACAGGGGAAGAGCGAAATAAACGACGGCTGGTGTTCGCCACTGCCAAAGTTGCGCTGAAGACCTACAGGAAGACCTACGCTGAAGATATCTACAGGATCATGATGGCCAAGACATGAGGTGTTATGGTTTCTACAGAGCAATCTTCAGAGATATTGGACTTGAGATGTTGGAGAGTTTCATAGGACAGCTGGGAACTGGAACTGGCGATGGTTAGATGGTCACCGATGAGGAACTTACAGAGATTGCAAAATCTATTAGCGTAGGTGAGGCCTCAGGTGCAGACGGAGCTCCGAACATGGCCTTTAAAGACGCGGACACGTTCAATGGTTCCAGTGAGCCATTCGCTCTTTTAAGGAAGCACGACACTAGACAACGGACTAGCATGCAACGCCCAGTGTCACAGCTGAAAACTTTTCCTGACAGCTATGGCGGGAATCGAACCCGCACTCCTGAGCACGATGCGACTAAATGCTTGGTGACACTAGTCGCACGACCACGAAGCCACACACCCTTAAAAGTAGTTACTGCAGAGGCTCCCGGGACAAGGATGGAAGAAAATCGCTTCTAACGATAAATGATACAGGATACGAATAATCCAAGATAGCCTTGTTCTTGCAGTAGCATGATGCCGACGCCTCACACCGTGCTCGTATCACAGAGACAATCAAAGCATCTGATGCACGCTTTATCGCGTGATGACCCGTTATCGGATCATGTTACAAGTCGTGATAAATTTTATTCATGCCGATTTATGCCACTTATGCTCCCGGAACCCGAATTCATCATTAATAATAATACACTCTTATGCATATCATGAAGCTTCAGCAAAAGGAATGCACAAAAAGTGACCGAAAATCGAAATTTATTATTTCGACTTCATGATAACGATCGCATCGCGGCCGCACATGCCGAGCGATTCATTATTCGCGAAGTATGGTTTGTTATGAATGCTTGACGACAAAATTACATCGTTGTTGCTATGATCGCGCGATGCCCTAACATAGCGACACATTCAAAATCTTATCATGATCACTAGACCCGGGATGTTCAGATCTGATATGCAGAAATGCCCAGAGGATTGGAAACGGCTGAGCCTGGTACTGTTGCCAAAGGCGGGGAATCCAGCTGGAAACCCGTCGGCATATAGACCAATATGCTTGATCGGTACGGCGAGGACGGTGCTCGAGAAGATTATCCTCAGCAAGCTGATGAGGCATACTACCCAGGTAACCAATAAGCAGTTAAAATGGCATTAATTCGGCGCTATATGCGCCTTTACAGAAGCTCATTAAATGTTAATTTGCCGTATATGCGCCATAAGTGCTAATTAAATGCAGGTTTCGGCCCAATATACAGCTGATTAAATGCTTAAATTTCATATCCCCCAAATTGTCAAAAATAAAAACCAAATATTTTCCCCTGCCCATTTTACGGCTTCCTTTTCTCTTCTATTTTTATCCTCACTCTCCTGTGCAACTTTTAAGGTTTGGGAGCACGTTTTGGAATGCTGTTGTTGTGTTTTTTCGCTGATTTCGGTGAAATTGGGATTTCATCCCTCGATTCTCGGGTTAACGATGGTGCTGGACCGCACTACGATGTAAGCTATAGATGATTAGATAATGTGCGTTTGTTTTTTGATCTATTTAAAGCTTGAATATTACACCGGCAGTTGCTTCGTTAGATATCCTATGGGGTCAGAATGTGCGGATAATTAAATCGAGCACAGGAAGCTAACCAAAACCATGGAATTTATTTGCCAAAGCATGTTTTTCCATTGTTTTTAGTTGCTACTTTATAAATGAAAGGATACCAAATGATAATGGCATCTACACGTAAATTAGAAAATGGAAATGTCTTGTAGGTTAGGATCGCTCATCTGACTTAGCACTTTTATGGCAATAAAGTAGCAATTGTTCTGCTTGTTGACCAAAACATACCGTGCATCTGAAATGCTACATAACTGCTGTCAGATTTTAAGTAGCATTTCAATTGCTAATACAGGGCAGTTTAGCAGTCAAACTGCTATGATACGGCAGTAAGCAGGTCGAATGCATATATACAACAGATATACGGCTTATTCAAATGCTTATTGGTTACCTGGGTAACGATGTAAATGGTTTTTCGAATAACCAGTTCGGCTTGCGGAAAGGGTTCCGGGTCATTTTGCCGAACACCATTTGGCCAAATGCCGTTTGGCCGAAAAATGAATGATGAACTTAAGTGACCATGCCACAGTTCTCCGCATCAATATAACTCGAAAGAACAGCCTGTGGTTCAAAGAAGCAAAAATCTTTGATGAAATAATGGCAGTTTCTACACCAACTAATCCCTGAATGTCAAAACTAGAAAGAATAGCCTATGATAAAAAGTAGGAAATATGTCTGATGATCATAACGGCATTCAGCCAGATGGCATTCGGCCGAACGACATTCAGCCAAACGGCCGGACACCTGCGGAATGTTATGTCGATCATAGGCGTTATCTTGTCGGTTACAAAGACCGCCGAGATAGCGCTCCAGCGTAAGAGGGGGGAGGGGGATCGCTACTGTTCAGTAGTAGCAGTTGAGCGGGTGCTGCCAATGCGCTCCTGGTTCCCCACTATTTTTCTGTGTTATCGGTAGCTTTCTCTTAGAAAGTAGAAAGTAGAAGTTCATGAATTCGATGTCAGACTCATTTATGTTTTTTTTTCCACTTCTTGAATCCATTATTTTGCATTTCGCTTAACCCTTATGTGGCCGACAGGGTACTCAGGTACCCAGCGCCCATTTAAAAAGCACGGTGTAGAAAAAAGCAAAAAGTTTGTCGGCCACATAACGGTTAATATTTCCAATCTACGTTATCCATATAATCATTATTGCAACACGCCAATAAGACCAATACGAACATTTTAGAGATCTTAGGTGGAAATTACAGTAGTTTACAGCATTTTTGAGCTCGGTAAGCTGATGGTATTTTTCAGTGTAGAATCATGCCCTGAGTTCCAAAACGCGAAAGAAAAAAAAATACAGTAGAGCGGATGATTTCAAATCGATTTTTGTTCTTTTTTTTAAGGACAGACTTGTTAGAATCCCAATATGGCCGCCACAATGGCCGACTTTGGCACCTACTCACGATTTTGAGGGCACAAATCTCTTCGTAAACAAAACCAGCGCACCTGAACTTCTTATTTTAAGCTTATTACAAGTGAGCAAGAACAGAATTATAAAATGCATTGTTGTTTGAAGCTTGCTTCTTGAGATTTGTGCGTCTGAAGGTTTGATCCACTGTTGAACCAGGATTTCAAGACGTTTGTCCTTCACACATCTCATTCTCCGCAATCAATGCACCGATTCAGCTGATTTTTTTTTTACTGTAACTCGCTTACATATGATATGTCAAATAAACGATGAGAAATAATTTTTAAATTGTTTTTTCTTATTGAAAAAAAATACATTTTTTCATATATTTTTGGAAATTTTGCTCAAATTTCATCAATCTGATGCAAAACCTACATTCAGATGATCGAATGGTGTTATGTTCAGCTCTTAATTCATGGAAAAGATTTAAAATTGGTTGAACAAAACGCAAGATATTTGAATTTTAGTTAATTTTATATTTAAAAAAGTTGTAAAACTCAATATTGAGCTAAAACTCAAAAACTGTTCCACTTGAAATTTTTTGAAGCACGGTTTCGAAATCGGCGCTAAATTGTGCTTCAAAAATGTTGGTCGTTGACAGAAGTTCACGACTTTCGTTTTATTTTGTAAACTAGTGTTATTGATGGGGTTTTGATAAGTTCTCTGTAGCAACCAGAATTTTCAAGAAAAGTACATTGAAACTCCAAAAGAGCCAACAGTATCCTCTATTTAAGCATATGTACTTCAGCTTTACTCTACATTTCATTTTGATTCTGGCCCAATGAGAGTGGATTATTAAATAATCCCAATCCATCCAACGAAAATCCATTTCGCATTTCCATTGGGTGAACCTTTTGCATGTCTGATCAATCGAGTATGACTACAAGTCCCATTATGCCATATCAATGTTTGTCCGTCTCCAGAGGCACTTATTAGTTTCATCGAATATGTCATACACGTGTGCACCCATGTAGAGACAGTTGGCTGCCCGGTAGCATGAAGAAGCCGAAACATCACTTATCAAATGGCTGCTCAATTGCCTTGTCATCGGAGTGCTGTCGTCGTCGGTCGAACGGTCATCAACTCAGCGGACTGCCAATAATGATGGAGCTATCATCGGTGCTTAGGTTTGAACAACGAACGACGACATGGAAGGCAATAACTTCTATCCATGCTACCTGTTGATCGTCTCCGCACAAGAGGATGGACGCAAATGAGGTTAAACAGATTTCCGAGAATTTGGGTTTCAAAACGGTTCACTGCGTGGAGGATCAGAATACCTAAGTGAATATTGATGCGAATTTCCTCGCCCACGAGAAACAAAAAAAAAAATACGATTTCATACATTTTTTATTCACTTCGGCATCCCATCCATTAAGGCTTCCGTTATTGATGAAGTTTCAAACGAGTAGTCACATTCCGGAACCACTCAACGGCCACTTTTGCGCGAATCGCACTGTTTACTATGAAAAACGGTCATTCCATCCCGGTCCGAAACATTCCAACCGCGCACCGGGCCGTGTGTGAGGTGGATTGGAGCGGGACAACACAGGTTTATGGTCGCCGGAGAGCTGTGTGAAGGAAAAATTATTTTCCACATAACTTAATTCTAATGTCTTCACTCTACCGTTTCCGAGGGAAAAGCGGACGTCTAATGGTCTAAAAATAAACCTTGCACCGCCAGTCAGCAGCACTGCTGATGCTGCGGTGATCGGAATCACATCCACAAGGGTGTACCGCACTGAAAAGGGTGTTCACGAAAAAGTTTTATGGATTTGTAATTTTAGTAGACTAGCTCAACATTTAGATAGCAGTGGATGCGCTCTTGGATGCAAAATGATGAGTCTCAAGCTGCAAAGAGTGTCAACCATAGGTATGATTCTCACAAGTTCCTACCTCGTGCTTCCATGGGGCAATCGATGACAAAGACCGCCAGCTAAGAGTTGTGTGCTTAGCTGGTAGCGCAGCCTAGGTCTGCACTGTTGTCCTTCTGACTTCAGTTAGATTGAGGAGGTACGCCCGGAGCGTCTGTTCATCAAGGAGTTGCGACTCAAACAGCATCTGTTCTGGCATCCAGCGGCTGAGTATGAAATACTGTATCGCGTCAGCTATACCTAAGGAGGCAGTCCCTCCAGCCCGATGTAGACAATGCGGTCCTGGCAAGGTAGCCTGCTGGAAATCTTCAACAGCAAGAAAAACAATAGTAGAGCTGCTGCTGCTAGAGGGATGGCAATCAGCAGTATCTACCCCGCGCGTAAGAATATCCGAAAACACTCCTGGCAACACCCGAGTGGTGAAACTTGCTTTCAGATAGACTACGTACTGGTCGACAGGCGACATTTTTCTAACGTCATAGCAGCAGGGGCAGCAGCGACGAAAGTCCTGGGGCCTGACGCACCCCCCCCCCCCCCCCCCCCCCGTCAACCGAGAGTCCAAAGGACGGTCCGCAAGCTGAGCAGCAGCTTGGCAAAATCATCGACTTTGCGTCCACTAAGTCGAACATAAGCAAGGACCTGAAAACGGCCTTGCTTCGACTTAGGGCGTCGATCGACGATGCAAAGCAGGAGCACGCGGCACTCGCGTTGCTGACTGCTGCAGCAGCGGAGCCTGCAAATGAGAAAGTGCCGAAGTTTACCCAAACGGCGGCCTTCTCCTTCGCAGGAAGTCCGAATAAGGCGGAAGCGACTGCTCGCGACAAACGGGGCAAGCAATCGCAGAAGCAGGCGAGGCAACCGTCAGGCGAGGAGCTGTCTGGCGGTGCCCACAAGGCCAGGCGAATCATTACCCCGAAAGTCGGTAATAATGCAGGAAGGTCGGACCCCAGCCAGGGTTCCCGGAAAGCTGGGAAGGGTGGACCTGAAAAGGCTGGCCCGTCCCGGAACGATGGGAACAAGGGGTTGCGACCGCTGGTGGGCCCTCAACAGTCACAGAGTAGGGCGATCCAAGGGGAGGACCCCTCTTGGACGAAGGTAGAGCGGAAGAGGAAGAAGAAGGCGAATCCGCAGGTAGTAGCGCAGGACGCCAAGCCAAGGCGTAGGAGGGCAGGTGCCAAGCGCGAGAAAGGCGACGCGATCGTCATCAAGACGGAACAGTCCAAGTACTCGGACGTCTTGAAGATGATGCGAAGCGACGCCAAGCTTGAGGGTCTTGGAGCCGACGTACGCAGTATTAGACGTACTCGTACGGGCGAGATGATCCTGGAACAGAAGCGCCAGAAGGAGCACAAGGGCGCCGCCTATAAGAGGCTGGCAGAAGAGGTCCTTGGTGAGGGTGTGCAGGTGAGGGCTCTGACACATGAGGCGACTCTGAAGGTCAAGGACATTGATGAGATCACCGAAGTGGAAGAGCTCGTCACGGCACTGCGGCAACAGTGCGATGTGCAGGTGGCCACCGCAGCCGTTAAGCTACGGAAAAGGCCAGCAGGGACACAGATAGCTTTGGTTCAGCCACCTGTGGCGGACGTCAAAAAGTCCGTTAAAGTAGGGAGCATAAAGGTGGGTTGGTGTGTATGTCACCTGACATTCCACGAGCCACCAGAGGTTTACTTCAGGTGTCTGGAACCAGGACACAAGTCGTGGGACTGCAAAGGCCCCGACAGGCGCAAACTGTGCAGGCGATGCGGCGCAGAAGGCCATAAGGCCCAAAGCTGCACGAGTCCGCCCATCTGCATGATCTGTACCGGGAAATCCTCGAACAACAGACATCCGATGGGTGGTCCAAGGTGCCCGGCCTTCAAGAAAGCCGCAGTGAACAACAAATCACAGTGCAGGTAACGCAGGTAACCTGAACCACTGTGATGCGGCTCAGCAACTGCTTTGTCAGGCGGTTTCTGAGTGGGAGACGGATATCGCCATCATATCGGACCCATACCGAATACCCGCCGGCAACGGCAACTGGGTCGCGGATGGGACCAGAAAAATGGCGGCGATATGGACGACGGGTAAATACCCCGTCCAGGAGTTGGTGTCTACTACCTATGAGGGCTTCGTGGTCGCCAAAGTAAACGGGGTCTTCTTCTGTAGTTGTTATGCGCCTCCGCGGTGGCCGATCGAGCAGTACACGCAAATGCTGGACCACTTAACGACCGTGCTAACAGGGCGGAGGCCGGTGGTAATAGCGGGTGACTTTAATGCCTGGGCCGTGGAATGGAGAAGCCGTTTCACGAACCAGCGGGGTCAGATCTTGCTAGAAACACTGGCCATCTTAGATGTCGACTTGGCTAACGTCGGTACCAAGAGTACCTTTAGTCGAAACGGAGCGGAGTCAATTATTAGCGTGACCTTTTGTAGTCCTGGCCTAACAAGTAGTTCGAACTGGAGAGTAGATGATGGCTACACTCACAGCTACCACCTGGCGGTTCGCTACAAAATCGACTACAACAACAGCAGACAGCGGATAGAAGAAGAGGCGGCTAGGCCAAGGCCAAGCCCTCGCAGGTGGAAGACATCATACTTCGACGAAGGGGTATTTAGGGAGGCGCTCCGCCGTGAGCGAAACTTATTCAGTTTAGACGGCGATGAGCTGGTAGCGGTGCTCTCACGTGCGTGTGATGCGACCATGCCTAGGCGAGTCCACCCTAGAAATGGGAGGCCACCAGCTTACTGGTGGACCGACGCGATTGCGGACCTGCGCCGAGCCTGCCTACGGGCTAGGCGGCGGATGCAGCGAGCACGATCAGAGGAAGAGCGAAACGAACGGCGGTTGGTGTTCGCCACTGCAAAAGCCGCGCTTAAGACCGAGATAAGAGCAAGCAAGTCTCTGTCAGAGTGCCAATACGAACCCGTGGGGTGACGCCTCCCACGGCGTCCCGAGATGTTCAGGTCTGCTATGCAGAGATGTCCATATCCTCAGTGTAGAAAAGAGAAATAGATAATACACCACTCACGCTGTACGTCTGAACAGGAGCCCTTCTCTTATATGTGGATCCACCACTGCGATTCGGATGCGCGCAAGCTTGGTGGGTAGAAATAAATCTCTTAGCTCCCTGAGCACGAGGTTACACAACAGTGCGGTGAGAGCGCTTTAAAATTTTCTCCGGTGAAAGTGTAAAAAATCACCCGGGCGCGCGCTCCAGTGAGGTTTTTGCGCCAGAGTGCGCGCTGCGGTGACTTTTCTTTTGTTGGGTTCGAGGGACTTTAACCCGAAGGTCATTCGTCCCTTAAAACGCTGCGGTGAAACACCGGAGAGTTCTCGCCCCAGTGACACCATGATGGTGATTCGGTGACTGCCGGGTGAAAACCGTGAAAACACGGGAGAGCGCGTGAGAGCGATGTGCGCGAAAGAGTGAGCCACACTCGATCCAAGGCGAACGAGTAAGAGCACACACTAGCGCTTGGTCTACCCATCACCCAAAACAAGAGAAACTGGCTTTTTGGTGTGGTGAAATTTTTTCCTATCCCCAGTGTGGTCGATAAACTGACGCCCCAGTGAATCGCTACTGTGAAATGCCATCTCTGCTGCTATGCAGAAATGCCTGGACGAGGGAGTTTTCCCAGAAGCTTGGAAGAGGCAGAGCCTGGTACTATTGCCAAAGGCGGGGAAACCACCCGGAGACCCGTCGGCATATAGACCAATATGCTTGATTGACACGGCGGGGAAGGTGCTCGAAATAGTATGTTGGGGTTTGGTGTTATAGAATGTAATGTACGACGAGGTGTTGAGGTTATAGTACCCAGTGGAAGTGGAGATTGTCGGATTTGCCGACATTACGCTCGAAGTCTACGGTGAAGCGATCGAGGAGGTGAAGTTGACTACCGACCACTCGATCAAGGTTGTGGAGGCGTGGATACGGTCCAGGAAACTGGAGCTGGCTCACCACAAGACTAAGGTAACGGTTGTTAACAACCGGAAGTCAGAGCAGCAAGCGGAGATCAGTGTACGTGAGTACACTATCCTGTCGAAGCGCTCCGTCAAACACTTGGGCGTGATGATCGACAATAAGCTTACCTTCGGTAGTCACGTCGGTTATGCCGGTAAAAGAGTCTCCACGGCTATTGCGGCACTGTCCCGGATGACGTCCAATAGCTCTGCGGTGTACGCCAGTAAGCGCAAGCTTCTGGCTAGTGTTGCTACGTCCATACTTAGGTATGGCGGCCCGGCGTGGGGCACTGCGCTAAGGACTAAATGCTACCGACGGAAGCTGGACAGTACTTACAGGATAATGTGCCTGAGGGTTGCGAGCGCGTACCGTACCGTGTCACACGACGCTCTCTGCGTCATTACTGGTATGTATGGTGCCTATCGGCATTCTTATCAGTGAGGGCATGCAGTGCTTCGGAATGCGCGGCACAAGAGGCATACGTAGGACTGCCAGAATAACCTCTATGGTCAAATGGCAGCGCGCGTGAGATAGTTCCACCAAAGGAAGGTGGACCCATAGGTTGATAGTGAGGGTAGATATTTGGATTAATAGGCGCCATGGGGAAGTTACATTCCACCTGACACAGATCCTTTCAGGTCATGGTTGCTTCCGACAGTATCTACACCGTTTCGGGCATGCGGATTCTCCCGAATGCCGAGTGTGGAATGGTTTAGAGGAAACGGCGGAACACGTTTTGTTCGTGTGCCCGCGTTTTCGCACAATGCGTGACCGCATGCTTGCCACATGCGGGGAGGACACAAACCCGGACAACTTGGTCCAGAGGATGTGTAGGGATGAGTTTGGCTGGAACGCCGTTTCAACGGCTATCACCCATATCGTCTGGGAACTACAGAGGAGGTGGCGCGTGGACTCGGAGAGTGGCTAGTCCAGATGCAGTACAAGAGGTGGTCCAGGGGTTCGGAGTCGGCTTCGTAGGTCATACCGGTGCCCTGCGGTCGAGATCGACCCTTTCAGCGATTAAGTGGCCACGGAGAAGAAGTTCCGGTAGTGGTGCTGTCGTGGCGCCGGTCTACTGGGTTGGATCCGAGCCCGCGGTTGGAAAGGGGTCCCCGGCAAGGGTCGGGGCAGGTGGAGACCCTGCAATCTGCAAGCTTCGGGTGCATCTGACATGGCCTGCAGGGTAGTGATACCCTTCCTTTGCGGGCAGGTCAGATCGGGTTGCACGTGGGCATCAGTTCTTGATGTCTGCTAAGCAGTTGGGCGTGGGCGGGGTTGACCCTGTCCGCCTTCCGAGGACAAAGGGAGTGGTGAGGACCACTCGGGAAACTGGCTAAGCGCCAGCATGCTACTGTGATGGACTCTCCAGAGCGAGTCATCGATGTTCGTTGCTGCAGGCTACGCAGCTAACCTTGAGGGTGCGATGTGCACTAGCCCATCTCTGAAGCAATGCCTTCTGGGTGGTTCCGGAGAGACGTAGGGTTTGGCGACAAAGGCAGGCCTAGTGGCGGCAGTGCTGAAACAGTGAATGATTGGAATGTGTTTAAAGTTGTTTAAGAATTTGATTATCTTGGAACACTTGTGCCATGTGGCAGTGACGTTTCCCATGGCGTATTGCAGCTGCATACTGATTCTTTCGCGTACCCTTCATGGCTACAGCGCGTGGACGTTAAAGGAGGTAGACCGAAAAGCTTTCCGAGTTCTTGAGCGCAAGGTGCTGCAGAAAATCGCCTAAGACAGACGAAGATGGACTGGGCACACCATAAATTAGGGGTCATCTGTTTTAGTGGACTCATTCTATCGACACTAGAAGTGTACAACTATCCAGGCTGACGAGGGAAGTTCAAAGTGATGATCAACGTCATACTGGGTCGAAAAACCGACAAAACAAGCACCCACCAACTGCCACAATTTCGCCGTGGACACCATTTCAATCAATAAGAGCAATAACATCACTCGACTCTGGTCCTGGTCATGTGTCATGTGCGGGGTTTCCACACTATACGTCGGCCGTCCGTCGGCGTTGGTTGGTCCGGCGCAGTTCTTGGGATCTTCCTGACATGATGTGCGCCACAGCAGCCGCCATCAGCCAAAGCAAAAGCGAGCAGGCCAACCACATCAGGCCAGAAGTGTGGGAGGGAGGAATGAACAGCGTCGGACGCATTTACTTGAATGAGTAATGTTTATTTTGCAATTAAATGAGGTGTCAACTGTCTGGTAGGAAGCGGATTTTACAGCCCGAAGTGTGTGAAGTCCGAATGGGTTCAGGATGTTGAATTTAAATGTAGTAATCTTTTTTTATGTGGACAATAATATTTTAATTGATCCTTGCCTGAATTACGATTTTAAGTTGTTTTGTGGATCAGTTTTGCAGAAAATGTCTTCAAATATTCTGTAACGAGTTCTCCTGTCAGTTACACTAGGAATTCTTCTGAAGATTTATATAAAAAATCTCCCCAAGACCGAGCTGGTAAGTTTAACAGCAACTCTTCGTGGCCGAGCGATTAGCGGCGTCAGTCGTTTAGGTGTCTCGTAAGCCTCGGAGTGTGGGTTCGATTCCCGCTCCAGTCGGGGAAAACTTTTCGTCGGACGAATAATACTCCACTGGGCCACTGGGTGTTCTGTGTGTTGTCCGTTGTCAAATGTTAGTATTGTTCAGTCTGTAGAGGCCGCAAGGTCGAAGACGGTGTAATTGTCTTTCAAAAACTCTCTCAGGGGTTTAATAACTAATTCTTTCAGTAAACACGAACATTTATTTAGTTGTATCTTTTTATTTAGTACTAACATACATGTTTGGTTCAGATATTTCCATTTTTTTCTTTTCAGAAAATAAAGCAGAAATGATTCCTCCTGACATTCCTGCCAGGAATAGTCTCGCGAATTCTCCCAAGAATCCACTAGGAATAACTCCTAAGATATCTCCTGTAATTTATACCGGTGTTCCTATCAGGATTTCCCCCTCCTCCTCTCCTCTTCTTGGCGTAACGTCCTCACTGGGACAAAGCCTGCTTCTCAGCTTAGTGTTCAATGAGCACTTCCACAGTTTTTAACTGAGAGATTCCTCTGCCAATGACCATTTTGCATGTGTATATCGTGTGGCAGGCACGAAGATACTCTATGCCCAAGGAAGTCAAGGATTTCCCCCTGATATTTCTTTAAGCTTCTAGGGGTTTCCCCAGGAATTGTTCCCGGGATTCTTTCTCGCAGTATTTCATTAAGGATAACTTCTGGGTCTTCTGGGTTTCCGTTAGAAATCCCTTCAGGAAATTTTCCTGAGATTCTTTCAGGGATCCCTTTATAAATTACCTTCCCTTGGAATTGTTTCAGGGATTTTTTAAGATTCTAATTCCAGCGAAATTTTAAAAGTATTGCATCATATTAAACTAAATCGGTCAGTCTCGGGTTCATGGAAAATCAACAGTGCTTTAACGTGGCCACGAGAATGAACGGGTTGGTATCACATACCTGCTAGTGTTGGCAACATTTAATTAAAGCAATTCAGCAGAATTCTCCCTATTCCACGGGGAACAAGTATTCCAAACGCTATTTATTATAGATATTATAGGTCCGTTGTGGTGCAAATTGATGAAAGCTGGCAATGGCTGCGGATTTTCGTCTATGAGAGTCTAGTCTGCTCGCATGCAGAGCAGAGTTTTAGTCTCATGCATGCGATAGCCGCCCGACCCCTCTAGGTTCAAGTATCGTTTTTCCGGGTATTTTATGCAAAAAGCTGTGCACTCTTCCTCTCTTTCCGGTTTGTTTATGTTACCACCCCTTTTATAAATGTTATCACTGCCGGGGCTGGCTAGCTAGCTGGGGCCGTGACTTTCATTGACGTCATCATATTTTCATTACGTGCGAACGGCACTTTATTAGCAGCTTATGCCAGCCCCAGGCCATGCCATTGGGCAACACAGCCAGAGTAGACACACACAGACGTTTTCATCGACCACGAAACAAGTTCGTCTAGTTAGTTCCTCTACGCTGGCTGGTTTCGAAGAGGTTTCCGGTCCGCCACACTATCCTGAACTTATTATAGGAGGACATTTGCCGTTGTCGTCGTCGTCGTCGTCGTCGTCGGCGTCGTCCTCGTCAAGTGGACTTGATAGAACGAAGCACCATTTGTATACTCTTTGGAAAGTTTCACTCGTCTACTCGGTACACAATCAAACAGTTCCCATTTAATCTGGACAATGAGGAACGAAATGAAGGAGACTGTAACTTACGACAGTTTGAAACGAGAATCAGCAGCCAGGAAGAACTCTTCTAATATTTCTTCTTAAATGGACCACAAGAGAATATCGCAATGATAAGATTGTGAGAACCGACTTGGGATCTAAAGTTTAGGTTTTAAAACAGGATATTGCAACCAGTGTTCATCGTGTGGAACATGGTTCTATAAATAGCAAAACAAACCTTTATACCTACCCTTCTCAGATGGAAGATAGGAACCAGAGAAATGGGTTGGTCGCGTCATGAAGGAACGTCAATAAATTACGTCAATTTAACGTTGGGTACCTTCTAGCCTTTCACACATGTTGTATGAATTCTTCAAATTATGTGTGTGAGTCGCTATACCTGGGCGAACGTAGCATGATTTATGGACGCTCTCTTGCTATACCCCTTGATTAAATAGTAATGAACATCCCCTTACCTGGCCTAAATGGATCTTTCCTAGTAGTGAAGCTTTTCCCTTTCGACGACGCGACGGCTTGAAATCATGGGAACGGTAATACGCGCATCAATAACCTTTTGCAACGATTCTAATAGGCAAATATAGCGGATGACGATACTACTAGGATCGGATCTGTTTTTAGTCTTGCCTACACATACACAGCCAATGCTAGAAAAAATCCTGGAAAATTATGAAATCGACGGATTTTATCATTTTTCTAGAAATTAACAATACTTGCAGTACATCGGAGATGCACTACGAGCATTGGAGTGACCAGGTCAACTATGCAGCATCTTTGAATGTTAATATGGAAACTAACATTTAATTTGGTTCCACATTGAAACCATAAAGAAAGGACATCAGGCACCAACCACTCCGTGTAATTTTGATTAGAAATGTTATAAAATAATAGAGTAAAGGTGCTGGGAGATTCACATGTCTATGTTGCCCTTTGCAGGCTTTTACCAATTTTGCTGGTACGACTTGACATGCTGGGAAAAACTTGAAAATTAGAAGACACAGAATGTTGATTGATTAAGAGATGAAATTGTGTAAGAAAATCGCGTTCAGGTGGGATTCGAACCCACGACTCCGTATTCGCTAGACCGACGCTTTAACCAACTAAGCCACAGAACATGTAACGGTTCGGCGGAATGGAAAGCCAAACTGACTCCGAGCCCACACCATGAACACTCCTGTTTTCACAATTCTGTCTCTCTTTCAGCTTACATGCCAACCTCTCAACACGATCGCGACTGTGCCTTCTAATTATTATACAAACGAGAGTGGATTGTTTTATAGCACCGAAACATTAGAGTGGGTCAACGTTGTATGGAGAAACTTTAAATTTGATCTATCAACCCGGAACAAAGCTTTTTCAATCTATATTAGCGTCCAAAACAACTGTGCAAAATTTAGGAGCGATTGGTGGCGTCCCCGTATTCTGCATTGCGATTGAAATTTGTATGGAAGTTAGTATGGGAAAACGTACTTTTTTGCATTTTACACATAAGTTGAATTCTTTTGTCTAATACCATGTAACTAAAGACGTTAAAGTTTAGCCTAGAATATACCGAAAAACTTTTCCGAAGACCGCAAAGTGATCCGACGGTTGTGAAAAAAGTTATTCGCCTGGTAACTTAGGCCAAAAATTGAGATTTTATTATTGATGTTATTCCTTTACATGTTAAACGTTAAGCACCACCGGACAATCCGTACGTTAGACCTTTTTTCACAAGTGTCGGATCACTATGCAGTCTTCGGCAAAATTATTCGGCATATTCTAGGCTATACTTCGACGTCATTAGTTAGATTGTTTTAGACAAAAAATTTCAATTTATGAGAAAAATGCTAAAAAGCACGTTTTCCAATTCCATACAAATTTCAATCGCAATGCGGAATACGGGGAAGTAACCAGTCGCTCCCAAATTTTGCACAGTTGTTTTGGATGCTAAAAGGAATCGAAAAAGCTTTGTTCCTAAAAGTCGACCTTGTTGACCCAGTCTACCGAAACATACTCTTGTACTCGCATATCTAGATACTGAACCATATGTGTTGCCAGTGTCTATTTGGTATGTTTTATTTAGTCACTCCCAACAAGGGATAAAAAAAACAATAGAAATAGCGCTTATTAGCTTTGTTTTTGATAGGACGAAAATTTGAGCATTTTGCTTTAGAAGGGTTTCGGTCAACTATCTCTGGATAGTTTTTACCCAGAAGCATTCATCATTAGTTTAACATAATTGTTGTCATTAAAATTTAAAGCTTGATATTTACCGCATAACTCATCTGGGTACCATTCAGGATTGTATTGACAGCTGAACTTCCAGGAAAGATAGCATAACCACGACCCAGTAATCATTTTTGCTGTACAAGAGTGGAACAAACTATTCTTGAGAAAACTTAAGCTTCTTCTTCTTCTTCTTGGCGTAACGTCCTCACTGGGACAAAGCCTGCTTCTCAGCTTAGTGTTCTATGAGCACTTCCACAGTTATTAACTGAGAGCTTCCTCTGCCAATGATCATTTTGCATGCGTATATCGTGTGGCAGGCACGAAGATACTTTATGCCCAAGGAAGTCAAGGAAATTTCCTTTACGAAAAGATCCTGGACCGACCGGGACCCTCAGCATGGTCATGCTGAATACCCGTGCATTTACCGCCTCGGCTATGTGGGCCCTTAAAAACTTAAGCTTAAAAAACTGTTATTCAGCTAGCTCTATCCCTTGGGGAGTAACTGTTGCATCAAAGACCTAATTATTTAGTCTTTACCCATGCTATTTGAAACATAAGTAGTTCATTTGCAAATAAAAATACAATTGAAACCTATAACGCGGTCACACACTTTCAAAACAACAGATTTACACAGAAGAGATAAAAGCTCGCAAATGAATTACCCAAAGTATAAAGTTTTGATATACCAATCCGAGTGGTCAATTAGTTTTCAATTTTTACTACAACGCACTAGCTCAGCTTCGTCATAAGTCTGGTAGATTCAAATACTGTTAAGAAGCGCTGCCACACAGTTTTCTTCAACGATCATATCCGTCATTTATGCACTTACCCTGAAAGAGAGTTTCAGTCTTAGGACTTACCTGAAAATAAACAGAGAAAAAAATTAATAACTGCTTTGTGACGTAAATGCATAAACAGACATAAAGATACATTCTTGAATTGCAATCGCAATGTTGTATTTTGTACAACACGTTGAAAAAATCTCGCTTTTTGTACACCGCATTAGCGTGGTGCTGTAGGTAGTAGCCAACCACGTAACTACCGGAAGGTTAAAGTAACATTACCTTAATGGAACTTCATGATATTCAGGCCATGGAACGTTAGTGACGTTAATACTGGGTTTACGGAACAGGGTTTATAGGCGTTCAAGGTGTGTGTGTTCGGAATAAAGGCTAGACACCTTATAAAGTAGTTAATACCCGACTATAGAATTGTAATAAAAATATAACATAATTCTAACAAACCATGATACTTATTACTTATTACTTAGTAGTTTTGAGTCTTCGACATTTGGAAAATAATGTTACACAATTGTATCAAATATTGATAGAAACTAGCAATCTTGAGGCTAAAATTATATCATATTTTGTTATCATTTAGATCTGGTTACAAAAAATAGGTTATTATCTTGATTAGACCAGTGTACTTTTTGTTTCAATTTTAGTTTATTTAACATCATGCTGCATCTAGTTTATAACATAATAAGTTATAGATATATATGTATATTATAACATCATAACACAATATGATATAAACTTGATATAATTTTCCAGTCGGGTAACACTGTGTTTGGAAATTGAAAGAGTGAATTATTCGAACTTGATGTCGCGATCAGCTGATCGGTTTGTTTGCATATTTTTGGCGACAAATTCAGGCAAACATATATATACGCTCAACCGGACCTGTGAATAATTGACATCGAGTTTATGCTCCCTAGTTTCCTAGTAGGGTGGAGACGCGTGATAGGATATTCTTTTAACCCTCTAATTCCCAAATTTTTGATTTTGATCTAAGTATTATTTTTCGTCATCTAAAATCGATTTAAACATGTTTTGGAAGATGATTCTTTTTAATTCTCGATTTTGTGAATTTCGGTTTTTGATTTTTCTAATTTTTATTTTTGAACATCCTCACAGTTTTATATTTTTCCTGGAAAACTATATGGGGTACGGATTTTTTGAGATGAAAACATTTTGCAATTTTATGATTATTGTTGAAAAATTTATATTTTCCGTGTAATTTTGAAGAAAATAATTTAAGAGTGTATTTGATTCCCTTAAACTATAAAACTAGGATAGAATGATTTGGGAAAAATTTAAAATATGTTAATGGTAACGATTTAATACAAAATAAACAATGACTTCTAGAAGGTGACTAAAACATGAATTTTTCAATGATTTTTTTAAAAATGTTAATACGCTTTAAAATACACCAAAAACCATTTTGAGATATACAAAACAGTCCTAAATATCAGCCAAAAATATAAAAAAAAATGATTTACCACGAAACAAAAATTACAAAAATGCTCAAACTATACCCCGTCTAAAGGCGGGGTTGGGTATTAGAGGGTTAAGCTTGTTTTCGCGTGGGAAAATGCTCGGTGGCAGGGAGTGGTTAGTGTAGGGGAAAAAGGGGCAAAACGCCCCGCCTAAGCATATGCGGTAATAAACCCCAAACTATACTGTTTTAAGGATGTATTTTGCCTTGGAGAGCAGTTTATTCCCTTACCTAAGGACTTGAGCTTTTGGCCCGCGTGCCCTCAAAATTTCCCATTCAAATTAACAATTCAAAAAATTGTTACTTTTTAGGTGCCGAAAAACTGTAGGAGGCAAAACGCCTTTTTGGGTGAGGCAAAACGCCCGCTGGCATTTCCCGCTTTGACTTTTTGTGAAATACCAAGGGGCTCCATCGAATTCTTTCAAGCAGCAAATGAAGGAGTAGGAGACGCATGGTAGTTTGATGGGTTGATTCCATATAATCAGCGCGCAATGTCTTAATTTCTGTGCACTGCAAATTAGGGAATCTTTTCAAATGTGGAAAATCATCATTTTCCACGCTTTTCTTTTTCTTTATCTGTCTTAACGAGATTTTTAGCCCTAGGCTAGTTCATCTCGGGACCCACGCTTTACTTCCCTTCCGAAGGAAGAACTCACATTGTGCGAGTTTGTCGGGAGTGGGATTCGATCCCAGGTCCTCGGCGTGATAGTCAAGTGTTCTAACCATCACACCAGGTCCGCTCCACCACGCTTTTTTTTTCGAATATCGAATATATGTATATACTTAACCTGCTCAATTTTAGATCTAGTTTGCTTGTATCTTACCAAACCCTTCGCAATATGATGTAATCGCTTGATGGAAATTGTTTTGAATACGTTCAGATACGTTTTATGGGTGAAATGCATAGAATATTAAATAATGACAAATTTAAGTAAATTCAAAAATTCAGTATAAAAAAAATACTCCAAAACATGTTGTTAATTATTTTTCCCTAGTAGTTTGGATCTATATCAAGCTGTAAAATTATATTATATCTCTGAAAGTTGCGTCATACAAAAGTTTGTTTCTGACACTCTTTGCTGTCATTTGAAGGGTGAGCCCCCAGGCTTTTTGGCCATATGCAATTTGGGAAACCCTCATAATTGTGTAAAACTGCCCTGCAATTCTGGTTTTCCAATGAATACATGAAATTATGAAGAATGTTAAAGCTGTTGCAATAATTTCGTGTTCGCCCTTTAGTCCCAAGGCTAGTCCCAAAAACCATCCAATAGTTATCTGTGCAATATCGATTGCTCCGGTCAATCACGGAGTAGCAACTATGATTATGTATGCTCATTTTCCACATTACCATCGATACTCCCATAGACCCTATATGTAGAGTTCCTTACATATCCTTGACACTTTTCTGCGATCTCCCTGAACTATAATTGAAAATTTCTTGGGTTTTCGGCTTGCAGTCTGAAAAAAATGCGTTGACTGATTTCAGATCATCGCCGACGTTTCTGTTCAGGTATAGGACCTTACTCAGGGCCTAAAATATATTGCAAATTGGCACAAACATATTCAATATTATACATACAATGTTTAACAAAACATTTAACAGAATTACAGACGCTGTTTGAGCTCCTTGGTGAACAGACGCTCGTGTCGTACCTCCTCAATCTAACTGAAGTCAGAAGGACAACAGTGCCCAGGCTGCACTACCAGCTAAGCACATAACTCTTAGCTAATGATCTTTGTGATCGCTTGACCCGTGGAAGCATGAGGTATGAACTTGTGAGGACCAGAGCTATGTTGGACGCTCTCCTCATCGACTCACCGTTTTGCAGCCTAATGTTAAACCCAGGTTCTAAACTTCTTACTGGGAACAATTTAGCGGTAAACAAGGGTGATGCTAGGTTTCCGATGCATGACCAATTATCAGTGCTCTTGTTTTGTTTTCTATTAGAAAGAAATTTCTAAGAAAACAAAACGAAAACTTATCAATATCAAAACTTTTTGGCAATTGAGTAATGCGACATGCACTACCCTAAGGATACGGGTAATATCACAATAGATCTAAAAACTGGTCGCAGTGACAGACTCGAACAGGAAAAAAATTAACATTTTCCGAATATTAGATCTTTAGTCTATCTGAAACAAAGTAAACTTTTTTGAATTATCTTTTGAATTCAAATACTTCTAAGCTTCAATTCAGAAATTGGCTCAAAGGAAAGAATTTTTTTGTGTACTAGGTTTTTGCTTTAACGTGACACACCCGTAACGTGGGTAGATCACCTTAGAATGGTGCGTTGCGGTGTAAGATCTACCAAATCAAATTTTGATTTTGATATTTACCGAATTTTTAAATATTCCAAGATCAAAGTTTGATGCTCTTTTCCTTGTGTTTTGTAGTATTTGTGTTTCAATGTACTGTTAATTAACATTTTATTTCAGCAGGATTCAGGTAAATGTATCGTACGATATAGATAATATTTTAAAAATGTGTAACTGTGGCGAGCGTATCACTAATATGTATCTTATTTGACGTACGATGTTAATATTATTTTATATTTCAGATTATCAACCGAAGAATCTAGTAATTCAACCAAATGCCAACAAGATGACGAGGAACCCAAGATGAATTGGGCAGACAACTGATTCGAAGCAGTCTAACAATGGTGTGCCTGAACTTTAACCAAGCGTATTCTTTGGAGTTTAGTTTACCCTTCCACTAAGAACACCCAAATTCCCGTGACACCTAGGCCTGAGAGATCGTAGAGTTGTCTACATTTTTCATAGGTGTCCAAAACTAACCATCCTTTCCCATTCCTCAGCAGTCGCAAGGACGTGGCCAGGACAGTGCTCGACCATTGGAGGATTGCGTCAGTCTTGTCTAAGAGTCAGAGATTAGTCCCAAATCTTTGTGCTTTGGTTCGGACGGGAAGGAGTCAACCCTCATAACAGCGGTCTAGGACTGTACCACCTACGAATTTGTGCGACTCGCTTAATGCTAATGCTAATGCTAATGCTAATGCTAATGCTAGGTTTTTGCTTTAACGTGACTGTATGGTGCTTCAAGTTCATCCATTCATTTTGGAATATTCCTCGACGGGTCGTCCTCGGCCGATCGACTACGGTAAGGGTGACCGTAGCACCTTACAAATGTCAATTTCTTGATTTTGCTTTGGATGATCAAGCCATTGGGAGTCGTGAGTTCGAGTCTCACCGGAGTACGTGGATTTCTTCTCATAATTCAAATCTCAATTAGTTCATCGAACACATGTTCTGTTATGCACATGGATGTCAAAACATTTTCAACAGTATAAGGGTTCTTGATACATTCTGTACGAGTTATTGCGCAACACGCTAAAAAAATAATATGAAAAATTTTTTGTTAGAAAATCTTTTTTTTTTTTCAAAAGAACTATATTGTCTTTCTTGAAAAACAAAATGAAAACATAAGAACGTGAACTTTTTCTGTAAATTGACTTTTAATTTTGAAATGATATTTTTAGCGTGTAATATTTTTTCATAAAAGATTGGACATTTTCCATGATGATGGGCCTGCACGTTGTACACCCAAAGTTTATTCTACCGTAGGATGAACTAACTACCTAATCCGTCGTTGATCGGCCCTCACGAAAACTCGCCTGAATCGAAAGACTTCTCAATTAGCCTGTCAAACAGAATTCTGGACAAATTCTTCAAGGTAACACACTTGTTACAGAAGAGTTACGGTGGTGCAGGTTTATGTCCCAGTCAACACACGATCGTATATGCTGTTGAATAGAATGCAAAAGTGGAGGCGATATACGCACACTTTACACGCGGTTAAATGGAAGCAGGTACGCATATGGTCTCCACTTTAGCATCCTATTCAACATCATATAAGACTTTGTGTTAGCTGGGGTTGCGCAGAAGTCACTGTGATTTACTTCTAACAAATAACAAATAAAGGTTTACCTGCACCGCTGTAACTCTTCTGTGACAAATGTGTTACTTGGGCAGGTCGATGCCCTTTTTGTAACGAGGTAAAATGAGACCATCTAACCAACTAGCAGGCAGTTCTTGCTTTTCCCATAACTTGAATAATATAAGGAGTAAGAGTAGATACAGCTGCTAACTACCGTGCTTGAGAGGCTCGACCGGGAGTTCGTTTTTCTTAGCAGCGTTGTTTTCCTCCAATGCAATGGCTGTCTTGATCACGTCTTGATGATGGAAGTTGCACAGCTTGTCCGTGTTGTCGTCGATTCGAATTCTGTCTGTCGCTCTTTTATTACCATCGTTCAACAATACCTCGAAGTGCCCTCTCCACCGGCATCCACTATTGTTTTATCTGACAGCAAGTTTCCATCACGGTCGTTGAACATGATGAGAGAAGGTGCTGTTTTATCCGCACGCTAGGGACAGTTTCGTAAAACCTCCGCATGTCGTTTTGTTCCATACTTCCCATCAAGTACCAGGTACCAAAGCAAAAAAAAACACGTCCAATTCCACATTATACAATCAATTACTCAATAGATTTAAATCATGTGGCGACAACGTAAACAGATTTGAAAATCCCTCACCAAATACAATTGGCTTGCGGTTGCGGTTGGCGCCTAAAGGACTAAATCAGGGCTATTGGAGGCATTTTCTGCCCAGCCATCCACGTACACCTACCCACTACAATCTTTTGAGATGCAAATCCAAAGAAACTTTTCCAACACACGTTCCCCACTGCGACGTCGTCGTCCCTGCGGATTTTCCAATGTTTTATTAATACATTTGCATGCATAATCAGCACTGCTTCTGCTGCGCTGGAATGCTTCCGCTCCACTCGCTTCGCCCTTGTGGTGTTGTCCGAAGCGATTTACCGTAAAGAAAAAGAAGACGCACAACACATGCCAAGCCCAAGCCCGGCAGACACCGGACGACCGGATCTGTCCACGCTTCTGGCTGCCTGGCTAGCTGGTGGTAGGTACCCTGCTCGACGACAACGGGCGACGATGATACGATGATGACAACGATGGTGGCCGAGTGTGTGCAAATTGCCCTCGGAGGGTTGAACATGTGCCAGGAGCGTGTTTGCAGTGCCACAACCACGCTTCCATCATTTATCCCACAATTTACTGGCAAGAAATTACACATTCCACTGCACATGGGTCGATTCGAGGCATCATCTCGGTTGACGCAGAGGTTTCCTACTGTTGTTTCAAGTGATCTGGTGAGGTAGTTTCAATGAAATTGTAACTTACTGGCTTCCAACTTAAAGTTCATAGTAAAGATTCCATGAAGGATACTGTTTCTTCTTTTAAAATGCATAGGCAAACATACCCACAATAATTTGTACAATAGTTATTTATGTAACGAGTTGCAAAAAGTTGATTTTTTCAACACGAGTCGTACATTTATGAAACGAGGCTTGCCGAGTTGGATAAATACGAAGAGTGCTGAAAAAATCGAGTTTTGCAACGAGTTCCATACAAAATTTTATGCAATGATTTTTTCATAATGCAACTCATTTGAGTTGCATAATGAACACTATGCAACTATTTTTCATTATGCTACTCATTTCAGTTGCATAATGAACCGGTACGGAAAAGTAGGTCATTATGATACTGAAATGGGTAGTATTAAATAGAAATTATGATACTGAATTGCATAATAGTTATTTATGTGACGAGTTGCAAAAAGTTGATTTTTTCAGCACGAATCGTACATTTATCCAACGAGGCTCGCCGAGTTGGATAAATACGAAGAGTGCTGAAAAAATCGAGTTTTGCAACGAGTTCCATACAAAATTTTATGCAATAATTTTTTCATAATGCAACTCATTTGAGTTGCATAATATTCATAATGCAACTCAAATGAGTTGCATTATGAACATTATACAACTATTTTTAATTATGCAACTCATTTCAGTTGCATAATGAACCAGTTCGGAAAAAATAGCCATTATGATACCAAAATGAGTTAGATAAAATGTAAATTATGATACTAAATTGCATAAAATTATTAATTTCCCTGCGTTGGGTTTAATTAGATGTAATTGACAATTTGAGTTAATGACAATATGAGTTAAAAAAAATGCAAATCAATATTGCATTTAGTTGTGATACTCAAAAACTCAAAGTTCAGATCCTTACTGACGGTTGACAATTAAATGAGTCGTGTAATTCGAAAGCGTGCCAATGGGAGTTGTACTATGGGCTCCAGAAGAACTGCTGCAGTGAGATAGATGGCGCAACGATGAACCCGTTCGGGAGAGATCGCCACCACGAGAATGGAAGCCGGAAGCTGGAGTACCACTAGCGATCAGCCAGCAGGAGGCGCACGTGATGAAACAGCACAGGAAGAGGAAGCGCAGATGAGTGGCGCAAACCTCAAAACGGGCGCTGAACTAAAACAGGAGAGGGCTATCAAAGATGTCGCTGAGCAAATCAAAGAGGGGCTGCTGAAACTCTACAAGTCGATGGCTCTTGTCAAGAAGGAGTGCGATCTTCCGACCAAGGAGCAAATCGCCTTGGCTACTTATTTATACTGTTATTTCGCTTACTGCATTTATCAGATAAGCGCTCTACCGGCACTCTAGTATAACGGTGGTTTGAACTTTTGCCGCTCCGAATGGATCTAAAAAATAATGGTTCTGGAAAGCGAGATAAACAGCTACTTAACTGTTGGCTTGACCTCTAGTGAATGTGCCTCGATGACCGTCTGCAGTGACCTATCAGGTATCAGAAGGCCGGCTCCAGAGGCACGTTATCCTCCATTTGGGACATTTGTGCCATCGCCATACATATAAGCCTATTTCATCATTTACCTGAGGGAATGGGACAAGGGATGGAATGGGATTAGGAAAAGGAAAGGTGATGAAATAGGAAGGGGTGCCCTAGAAGAGGGAATGAACGCATAAGCGCAACGAGAGCTCATAGCCCATACCACAACAGGTTTAATCAGTGCCCTGAAAAGGACATTGTAAAACGCATAAGCGTAAAAAGAGCCTATAGCTCATTGGAGGTAGCTTGTGACGTCATGCAACTTTCAATATGACATTGAAAGGCACGCCATCGAAAGCACCCTCAATATTCAAGAAATCACCCAAGCAAAAACTACGTTTGAGCAAGTACTTTCTTGAAAACGTATACAACTTTGTGTAAAAGAGTCACTGTGGACATCCCAAATTGGGAGGCATGTGAATTCACATGAAAAGGCATGTCAGCCAGACAAACATCGCAGATGTGATAATCGACAATGCGTTTCAAGCACTTCAGAAAGAACGAGGTAACCAGATGAATCTGGAACTCATTCCTTCTTTACAACGCACGCACCCTTTCGGGATATAACTATGGAGTAATTTCAAGCCATGAAAATACCCAACAGCAATCTACAAGAGTTCAAAACATGTTTGAAATACTCAAATCCCTTTGGAGAAAATAGGACAAACCCCCATTTGCACCTGGAGATTTGAAGTAAGCAGAGCTTTTTAGGGCCCACTAAGTCGATTATATAGCTATAATTCTCAAGCGGAAGCTAGAGCTTCGTAACTATACAAAAGAATGGTTTATCCGAAGATATTTTGAACTTGAACAGATCAGAGTTCCATTCAGGAATACCTCTTGCGGTCCGCACAGACCGCAGAAGACAAGCTTCTTTCAAAGCAATAGTTATGGTATACCACAATGGAGGGCGTTGTAGGTACAAAACCACAATGAAACTCTCTTGGAGTAGCAATGGAAGCGAGTTATCCACAAAACGTGGTCGCAACCAGTTAGTACAGGTTCCCTAGTTCGTTGAGCAGGGACGCCTGAATACGCAAATTTTGCGAAGGAACACTCAAAAGTGCAAAGAAGGTCAAATGGAGACTCCTCATCTGACACATGCCAATCAGTCAGCTCATGACAAATTCTGCTCATGCAGAGTTGGGTTAGGTGCAATTCTATGTTAAGTTATCCTTGAACTGTACTACGTAAGTAATCCATCCAACTGAAGCATCTCAAATTAATGTTTGAGCTACTTCAGATGATGTTATCATCGTAGCAATACTGCCAAATGCCAGCGAAAAAATGCTGAATACAAGAGCTTGCTTGAAGGCATCCATAAGGATATGTTGACTGTTAACGTTATTCTAAGATATAGCATGCTCGAGGCAAGATACTTCATTTATAATGAAAAAAAAAAGCAAACTGGGTTCACAAGGTAACCTATGCAGACGGTACCCTACGAAAATGAACTTTTCGAAGTAGAGTCACTTGGGCTACGCACGCTTTTTACGCTGAAAATTGATCGGAGGTTTCCTAGCCGTAGCCACTACCCAAACTAGACAGGATTACACTCTTCACAATCACAGCACAAAAAGAAAACATCAACGACAAACCAAATCGGTGTCAATTGAAAAACGCCAATGGCGAAAACGCATTAAGCGAAACCACATAGGTAGTAATGTTAGCTAATTTACAACATTTGAATAATCCCGCCCTTATTTAGCCTCAAATTTGAGACTCAAGAAGGGCAACTGATTATCTCGGAGAGACGCAAGGTCCACTGCACTATTGCTCCGGTTAGTGCAGTAAGGGCATAATACTGTGGAGGACGCCCTAATTCACCACAGGCTCCGTTTGTGGTTAGGTTTTTATTAGACCCCCCTAACCATTCATTCCTTGGCACGGTAAGCATAAAGCCGCATAACACCATGAATTAGGGGTCACCTGTTTAGTGGACTCTTACCACTGGATCAGGCGGTCCGTAGTGTTATTCTTAGCCAATTGAGACAACCGCTACCGACACTACACAGCTATCTAGGCTGATCAGGAAAAGAAGTTAACATTGATGGTTAACTTCCAAACTGTCTTAAGCCCCATTTGCAAAATCGCCTTGGCTACTCATTTATACTGTTATTTCGCTTACTGCATTTATCAGATAAGCGCTCTACCGGCACTCTAGTATAACGGTGGTTTGAACTTTTGCCGCTCCGAATGGATCTATAAAATAATGGTTCTGGAAAGCGAGATAAACAGCTACTTAACTGTTGGCTTGACCTCTAGTGAATGTGCCTCGATGACCGTCTGCAGTGACCTAGCTCCGACCGCCACCGCCTGAACCTCTAGCCTCGGAATGGACGTCGTCTCCAACGGAGTAATCTTTGGATTCGCTAAGCTTCCACGCCATACATATCTTAACAGTCGTCGATCAGCACACTGTAGCATGTCGTAGTAGACGAACGTCGAACGTGGGGAGTAATAGCGGAAAATAATCGCATATTCGATCTCCGGAGATTCGAGTAATCCAACGATCCTACTTCTCGTTGCTTTTGTCGTCGGTAGCTTGATTTCAGTGACTATCGCTACGACACAGATCCTGGACCAGCATTTCTCCGTGGATCACGAAGGTAGTCAGCGTTCCTAACGGGTCGAACAGAGTAACACTAACATTTTGGTTGGACGATGATCGCCGGGAAAATACGACGCCAGGTCATCTCGTAGCTTGTCACTAGCTGGACGCCACACTATCCCCATGACATGCTCTAGATTCGATTCTTTGTTCTGCAGAACATACACACTTCGGTCGGGTGCACCCTCACAGCTGCGTTCCAAAACTTCACCCGAGTTGGATACACCCAAACCTCCATTAAGGTTGAATGTATTTAGGTCCCTCCATTAAAGTAGCGTTACCTAAATGGAATTCGATAATGTTCAGAGCAGTTAGAGTACTTAAGATTGGGGATAAACTTGGTTTATGGGGAAAAGCAGAATTAAGAGCTAAGGGGCGTTTACGGCGTGTTTAAGGGTTATCAGTTTAAGAGCATCCAAGAACTCCCTGGAGTTTATGCCATCGGATCTACTGGCATAATCAGTGATCTACTGGAGCATTATGAATAAAATTTAGGCTTGCACAACCCTATGCAACTACATGCTATCAAGTGCTGAGTACATTTTTTGTTTGAGGACCTCCAAGAACTCCCTTGCGTAGGGTAAATTGCCATAATGCACACCTTAAAAACCAATTGTTGCACACTCCATGCTCTTCTTATGATGTGTGTACCCGAGCAGAGGAGAATATCAAACTAATAACTACCAAATCACATATTCTGTTTTTATATCTTGTTTTGTTATTATTAACTTATCAAGGCATATCTTTTCTATAACATGTTTTGTTTGACAATCTTATTTTGTTATGATCGAGCTATTAATATACATCCAAAAATATATTTCAATAATATGTTTTGTTATGGAACAAATTTAGTTATTATTATGCTATTGAGAGTGTATAAATATTTTATAAACAGTAGCACAACAATAACAAGTTTTGAAATTGATTTATAAATTGAATGAAATTGATTTTATATAATAACTAGCTGTCCCGGCAAACGTCGTACTGCCTGCCTACTGTGTTTTTTGACATGCAGCTCCAAAGGGCCGTCCCCGGCGAAGTCATCTGTATGGGAGCCCCCCGTTCCAGAGACCGGAGAGGTCCCGCACCAAGCTAAGAACCTTCCCCGGCCCCATAAATACCCACATACAAAATTTCACACCGATCGGTCCAGTAGTTTCCGAATCCATAGCGGTCAGACAGACAGACAGACAGACAGACAGACAGACAGACAGACAGACAGACGGAAATCCATTTTTATATATATAGACTAGCAAGGATTATTGATATGTTTGTATATTCATTCATATAGGGTCACGAGCTATTTGGGCAGGTGTACCAAATTTGGGCACTTGATCCTGTAACTAAGTCCATTTCGAACAAATTGATTTAAACTTTTGTATACTGTACCTACAGGGGATGGCCAAAATGTTTGGGATAGGCAACTTTTTTTCTCCCTCAAAAAAACTCAACATGCTGTAACTTTTCATAGAGTGCATCAAAAACTCGCAAATTTTGACCGTTTGTCAACCTATGTATTATATGTGCATAATTGGTACAAATTTGGGCTCGATTGATTAATTTTTCGCGAAGGTTCTAAGTTCGGGTAAAACACTATTTTTTAGACAACTAATTTTTGTACTGTCATATCTCGGAAACCAATGAACCGAATTGAATGAATTTTTTAACGTTTATCAACAATATATTGATACTTAATACGACGTTATAAAATATAATATTTTTTCACGGCAAATTAAGTTATACCGAGTTGAAATTTTTACCCATATAGAGGAAAATAAGTCAAATTTACAATATCACACAAAAATTATTAAATGTGTTCTTCCTTCAATCTAAATAGGCTCTAATATATCTGATTATAGATAATTTGAGAACAGAAGTGGAAAATCTTTGGATATCAACACTAAAGTTTATTGACATTGATGTAAAAAAATTACATTTTTTCGACAAAAATCCAAAAAGTGTCAATCCATGATAACTTTTTTCAACGTTCAAAAAGTTTTCATGTTTTAATAGTTTGTGAAGCATTTACATAGTGCTAGTGTACTTTCAAAATTTCATTCAATTCGGTTCACTAGTTCCCAAGATATGACAGCTCAAAAATGAGTTGTCTAAAAAAAAAGGTGTTTTACCCGAACGGTTCTAACTTTGCGAAATATTAATCAATCGAGCCCAAATTTGTAGCAATGATGCACATATAGTAGGTTGACAAACAGTCAAAATTTGAGAGTTTTTGATGCGCTCTATGAAAAGTTATAGCATGTTGAACTATTTTGTGAGAGAAAAAAAAGTTGCCTATCCCAAACATTTTGGCCATCCCCTGTACCTCATCGTGTGCCAATTAAGTGTAAAATTGATTTACTTATATGTAGCGGCAAGTGTCTTAAATAGGTACATCTGCTCAAATGGTACAAGACCCTATCATTATTACTTACTTTGTTATTAGTTTGATAGCATAACTAATTTTGCTTTCGGATTGTTATCAATAACTTCAAAATAATAACATTTGTTATTGAAATATTTTCCAAATTCATTGTTATTATGGTGTTATCAAAACTAACAAAACATGTTATTAAATTGATCTTCCAGGAACATTTTTTTGTTATGATTTTTGTTATTTTGCCGCTTATGACAGCCAAGTTTATAACATAATTTGTTATGTTAATCACATGAAAATAACTGATTTTATTACTCAGTTATTTTGCCAAAATAACACATTTTATTATGCTGTTGTAATTCCCTTCTGCTCGGGTAACAATTGGCGATTTACCCTATAGGTCATTGGATCTACCAATCTATTCGGTTGTCCCTAAGAGCTGTTTAATTGAGGATGATACTCACATAGTTTGAGGTAGCTATGATCTATCGAGTAGTGAGTTCAATGGTTATTTAAGGGTCTCCCTTGAGGAAAGATCATTAAATCCACGAGATCTACTAGTTGTATCTATTAGGATTATCAATAAGGTTCATAATTACACAGCCTCTGGTATACATCTTCTATCAAGTCTTAAGTTCTGTGATTGTGTATGAGTATCCGAGAGCTCCCTGAAGTTTGGGCTCAGCGCGCTCAGCGTGCCTGTCTGGGTCATAATGACCCCAATGCACGACTAGGGTTAAACGCCCATGAAACCTCAGTGAAATTCACCTGAGAGCCTCTGAAGTCACCTGAAATCCCTCTGAACCTCCTGAAACGCCCTGAAACGCCTCTGAACGTACATATGAAATCTACGTGAAATTCACCTGCGGGTCTCTAAAGCCCCCTTAGAGCCCTCGCAAACCTCCTTAAACGCATTGAAATGCCTTGAAACGCTGCAAAACGCCTCCCTAACCCCCATGAAATCTCCGAGAAATTCACCTGAGAGCCACTGAAACCCCCTTAAACCTCCCGGAAACCTCTTGAAACGCATTGAAAATGGTTCGAAACGCCTCTAAAACCTCAGTGAAATTACCTGGGAGCTTTTGAAGCCCCCTAAAACCCTTTTGAATTCCTCTCACACGTCCTGAAACGCCTCGAAACGCCTTCCAACGTCATGAAATAACTCTGAAAGTCCTCAAAAACTTCCCTGGAACTCACTCGAGAGGATCAGAAGTCCTCCAAATCGTCTCAGGAACGCCCTGAAATGTAAGAACACACCTTGAAACGCCTCTGAAACCCCCCTTCGTGAAACTCACCTGTGAGCCTCTGAACCTCTCCAAAACCTCTCTGTAACCCCCTGAAACGCCTTGAAACGTCTCTTATATTTCATTAAATCTATGTGAAACTCATCTTAGAGCCTCTGATGTTTCCTAAAACCCCTTTGAATCCCCTGAAACGCCTTGAAATGCTTTGGAACGTCTCTGTAACCTCCATGAAGCCTCTGTAAAACTAGCCTGAGGACCTCTGAAGCTTCCTAAAACAATACTCAAATGTCCTGAAATGCTTCAAAATGACTCTGAAACCGCTTTGAAATCATCACGAAACTCATCTGAGAGCCAATAAAGCACCTTTGGTACCTCCTAAAACACCGTGAACGCTTTGAAACTCATTGAATTGCCTTGAATGACTGCTGAAACCCCCCGTGAAGGTCACATGAGGAGAGCCTATGAAGCCCCCAAAAGCCCTCTGAAACCTCCCAGTGCACCCTGAAACGCCTTAACCCTTTGGAGCCGGAGGGGTTATATATGACCAAAACATAGAAACGGCTGTATAAATTCACCCATTCGATAAAACAGAATACTGTCTTCGGCAAAGCTGTTGCAATTTGAGTCCTCTATTGGGGAAAAATGGGAATATTTGTATTTGGGACTTCATTGAAAACCTAGAACATCCTGAACACCATGAAATTTGGAAAAACGAAATAATTGACATACCAGTTGTTCTATAAGCTGAGCTTGGATGTGGGTCACGTTTATATGTATTCATTTAGCCTTCGTTAAGGTTGTCAAAAGGTATTTTATATTCTGGGATGTTCTAGGTGCTCCAAACTGTCCCATAGTGAAGTCCTTCCATTCTACACGAATAAGGTTGTGTATTTTCGCCACAAATAAAAGCATTGCCTAACCTACTGGGATCCGTAAAGCTCTTGACATCTACAATATCATTTATAGACACTATAGGGATATTCCAGGTCAGCCAAACTACCTTGGAGTTCAGAACTTCAGGTCTACACTCGTAACAGTAGATATATTTGTTATACTGAGTAACGGTGTGTATAATCAACCGTAGTTACTGGAGCAACCTGAAGTCAACTAGCTTATTGGAAACCTTTGGGACATTTAAAGTCGTCCAAACTGTTATATAATTAAGTCCTTCAAACCTACAAGAAAAATTTTATGTGTTTTCGCCATAAATAGTACTATTTGCATAATATTGCTGGGATCCGCGAAGCTCTTTAAATCTCAAATGTCATTTAGAGACACTACAGGGATATTTCAGATCAGCCAAACTACCTTAGAGTTCAGGACTTATAGTCTACACTCGTAACAGTATCCATATCTGTTATACTGAGTAACGCTGCATAATCAACCACAGTTACTGGAGCAATCTGAAGTCTACCAGCTTATTAGAAACCTTTGGGACATTCAGGGTCGTCCGAACTGTTCTATAATAATGTTTTTCAAATCTACTAGAATAATTTTATGTATATTCGCCACAAATGATAGCATTGCATAAACTACTGGGATCCGTGAAGCTCTTGACATCTACAATGCCATTTATAGACACTGTAGGGATATTCCAGGTCAGCCAAACTACCTTGTAGTTCAGAACTTCAGGTCTACACTCGTAACAGTAGCCATATCTGTTTTACTGAGTGAGAAACGCTGCATAAACAAGCGCAGCTACTGGAGCAACCTGAAGTCTACTAGCTTATTATAATCCTTTGGGACATTCAGGGTCGTCCAAATTGTTCTATAATGAAGTGCTTCAATTCTACCAGAAACGCTTTATGTGTTTTCGCCATAAATTGTAAGTATTACATAATCTACTGGGACCCGTGAAGCTCTTGAAATCTCAAATGTCATTTATGGACGCTACAGGGATATTCCAGATCATTCAAACTACCTTAGAGTTCTGGACTTCAGATCTACAGTCGTAACAACAGCCATAACTGCTATACTAAGTAACGTTGCATATTTATCCGTGGATACTGGACCAATCTGAAGGCTACATTTTTTTATAATTATAAACCTTTGTGACATCCAGGTTCGTCCAAACTGTTATATAATGAAGTCCTTCAAATCTACAAGAAAAACTTTATGTGTTTCCACCATAAATAATAGCATAGTATAATCTGCTGAGATCCGTGAAGCTCTTGAAATCTGAAGTATCATTTAGAGACACTATGGGAATGTTCCAGGTCTGCCATACTATTTTTGAGTTCAGAACTTCAGGTCTACTCTCGTAATATCAGCTATATCTGTCATACTGAGTATCGTTTCATAATCTATCGCGGGGGCTGGACCAACCTGAAGTCTACTATATATTATTATGAACCTTTGGGATACTGAGAGTCGTTCAAACTATCCTGAAGTTTAGCTCTCGATAGTAACAGTATTGATTTTCACAATGAACTTTAAACTGTAATCTGTAATCCCCCTGGCATATCATGAGTCATTTCAAGATAGTTTAGAGATATTCCAGATCAACAACACTACTCCGAAGACCATTGCTTCAGGTCTACACTTGTGATAATAGCTTTTGCCACTACGTTAAGTAGTGTTACATAATGCACTGTACTTACCAAAGTAGTTAGAGGAACAATAAGCGTTTTTATATATTTTTGGGCTTCCTTACTGTTATAAAGCTAAGTTGATAAAACAACCACTGTACCTTTCAGAAGACTTACTGGAGATGATAGATTACAGCTTTTAATGCTACGGTTACACCCGTAGACTTTAAGATCAAGAACAGTTTGGATGACCTAGGACTTCCCGACTGATCTGATACTGTCTATTAACCTTTCAGAAGACTCACTGGACATGATACAGGGGATAGACAAAATGATCGGGACAGGCAAAATTTTCACTTTTCAAAAAATGTTCAATTAGCTGTAACTTTTCGAAAAGTCCATCAAATATTCTCAAATTTTTACTGTAAGTTCTTCAACTAGTTGTGTATCAGTGAACAAAATTTGGAAAAGATCGAACAATTCTTCACGATGTTATTAAGATTTTTGAAAAAGGTAAAATTATCCGATAGCCAAATTTGAGTTGTTATATCTCCGGATTCAATGAACCGAATGCAATGAAATTTTGACCATTTATGACTTATATAATGAGCTGTGAAAAACCATTGACTTAACTTAGTATTCTTAACACGAAAGAAAATTATAACGATTAGATTATTTTTCTAATAAAACACCAAATTATCCAAAACATCAACATCGTTTCAAAATTTAAGATGCAAATTAGAGTTCATTTAGTTTCCCTCTAATTGACTTATATATAAATGCGTTTTGAAAGAAAGTAACAACATAGCCGCCAATAAGTTGAAAAAGTAATGGGATGCATATAAAAAATAGACCGATTTACTAAAAAATCGTGAAAAAAATAAAATCGCTATACTTTTTCGCTTGTTAAAAATTTTAAGTTAAGTCAAATGTTTTCTAGAGTTCATTATATAAGTCATGAATTGTCAAAATTTCATTGCGATCGGTTCATTGAATCCGGAGATATAACAGCTCAAAGTTGGCTATCGGATAATTTTATCTTTTTCAAAAATCTTTATAACTTCGTGAAATATTGTCCGATCTTTTTCAAATTTTGTCCACTGGTACACAACTGGTTGAAGAACTCACAGTAAAAAATTGAGACTATTTGATGCACTTTTCGAAAAGTTACAGCTAGTTGAACATTTTTTGGAAAGTGATAATTTTGCCTGTTCCGATCATTTTGTCTATCCCCTGTATATAACAAATCGTAGCTTTGTATAATGAAACAAGTTACCGTTATACCCGTACATTTTAGGATCTGAACTCAAGAACAGTTTGAATAACCTAGGATATCTCGACTAATCTGATACTGTTTATTGAACTTTTCAGAAGACTTACTGGACATAATAGATTACCAATCGTAGCTTAGTATAATGAAAAAAGTTACCGTTACACCCGTAGACTTTAAGATCCAAACTTAAGATCAGTTTGGATGCCCTAGGATATCGCGACTGATCAGATATTATCTATTAACCTTTCAGAAGACTTACTGGACATGTTGTATTACAAATCGTAGCTTTGTATAATTAAAGAAGTTACCGTTACACCCGTAGACTTTAGGATCTTAAATTAAGAATAGTTTGCATGACCTAGGATATCCTGACTGATCTGATACTGTCCATTGAACTTTTAGAAGAGTTACTGGACATTATGGATTACAAATTGTAGCTTTGTATAATGAAAGAAGTTACCATAACACCCGTAGACTTAAGGATCCAAACTCAAGAACAGTTTGGATGACCTAGGATATCCCGACTGATCTGATACTGTCTATCAGCCTTTTAGAAGACTTACTGGACATGATAGATTACAAATCGTAGCTTTGTATAATGAAAAAAGTTACCGTTATACCCGTAGATTTAAGGATCAAAACTCAAGAATAGTTTGGGTGACCTAGGATATCCAGAAACAATATTCTGCATAATATTCTACCGTTTTTATGCTATTGACCACCAAAACTACCGAAAAACGTAGAAAAAATCCATAATAATGCTTGGAAAAATTCCGGCTTCAAAGGGTTAAACCCTCCCTTGAAATCTCTCTGACCCTCCCCCTTTACATCTGAAAGCCCTAACCTGCTTCTTCTTCGCATCTGCTAGCCACATACTTCTAAAATTTTTTTGCAACCTTGAAATCCATTTGGGTAAAATATTTTTAGGCGGTCTGGACTCATTGCCTAAATGGAGGTTCGATTCTTTAACCCACCTTTGAAATGCAACGTCAACTTGAACTTGAACTTCAACTTCCTAGACCCGTTTTACCGCTTCTTCGACCGAGTCCGTACTATCGAAATGGTCGACCACGTAAATGGTTCGACGCCTCCAGAAACTGTCCTGCGCACACCTCTGCGTTTCAGTTCTTGACAAAATGCGCCATGCAAGACAAACTCGTCGTGTCGAACATCGCTTTATCTGCTCCAACGGTCCAATCGGTCCCTTCAACGATCTGGAATTAAGCGACACTTTGTTGACCGCTTCTACTGTCTTCCCCACCAGATGCACTTTTCCCGGCTTTTTGGGATGTACCACCACCACGCTGATATGTAACCGTTTCGGGATCGATCCGGCCTGTGCAAGTTCGCCAGTAGATGGTTCTGCCTAGTTTCGACCGGACGGCGATCACCGATCCTGGATATCCAAGAAGCGTACTAATGGATCAGGATTTGCGGGCCATCACGTGATAATTCAGTCACTGGTGATAGTCCTCGCAGGTGAGTGTCCGCCGATGACCTCTGACATGGAGACCACTGCGCTAGTGGGCACACACAACGCGTTCTTTAGGACTGTGTGATATGCGCTGACCACCCTACGGTATATCAGGCTAGTGTGAGTACTCTTGAATCACCCCACGTTCCGGTTGACCCGCTGTCCAGGTAACTCAGAGCAGTTGTGTTACGCCTTAAATTTTCAATAAATGAGTTATATATTTTGATGGGCACAATCCAAAACACAATATAACTGAATGCTCAAATCTGGTTTACAATCATATTCCACAAACCATCAGATTGGGAACTCCTGTCTCTTTCGGATGGTACAGCACTAATAATAGACCACAAACGACACCGCCGTCAACGGCATCCCAGCTGTAAGTACTGAACTGCTTCCTCTACATATTCTACGATTGTAAGTACCTACCTACAGCAGCGGTACATCTATATAGAATACCCAACCCGCGCGCCGTCGTCGTCGGGAGTCGTGTAGCTTGTGAAAATTAAAGTGTACTCATCGGGACAAGCTTTTAAAGCGTTTTCGATCCGAAACGCTTCCCCTGAATGTAGACCAAGCGGAAAAACTATTCTATAAGACCATCACCACGAGACCACACCGCACCGCCGCACCATCGGCGTCGTCGTCGTCGTCGTCGTCGTCGTCGTCGAATATAGCAACTAGTAGTGTAACTTCGTTCCACTTGTGAAAACCACACTGACTGTGGTTCACTATAGGTACTACTGATCTGGGTGGAGGCAAGTAGTGGGTATGGTAAGTTGTTTTGTATGAACCAGGCAATTTCCGCCAACCGTTTTGTTGGAAAACTCGATCCTTTCTAATTTCTTCCTGCTGCTGATGTCAATAGAACGCGCGTTGGGGTGGTAGGTATTGTTAGATGATAACCATCCATTCAATTAGTGAAAATTTCATGGGAAATTGTTCATAAACTTGAGATTGTTCATAGTTGACATTTAATATTTTTTGAGTGCCATTGTTGAATGGATCTCGTCTCAGCTGATGATGTGGTAAAGGTGATGTGCAGCTAGGTATTCACTAAGACTAATGCTGGGGTGTCTAGGCTCGATTCCGGTTCGTTCCACACACTTTTTGTAATGGAAATGGACATAGAGAAGAATGGTAAAGAAAACTCTATCAATAACCGTGGATGAACTCATAGAATCCTGAGAAGCAGTGAAGCTGGAAATTTGTTCTATTCTAAACGTAATACAAAGAAAAATAATAAGAAGATGACGAAAAAGAAGAATAAGAAGAAGAAGCAGAAGAAGAAGGAGGGGGAATAAACAGGAGAGGAGTTTATTTCAAGTGGATGTATTGTCTAGTTTAACTGAAAATTCATTTAATTTACACCTGACACATTGCTGATGTAACCAAAAAATGTTTGTTATATGTACATTTCAAAAGATCAATTAGAAATAAACTGACATTTCATTAACTTTACTTGTCATTTTTGAAGAGATGAAGTTGGGACAAAGGAATCAACAATTTTACGACCAGAAGTTATCCTGAGCACTTTAAACACTCATCTTTTAAATACTTCTGCCAACATGAATTTAAACGAGACAATGATATGCCAATCAATGTCTACTTGGTACGAATTTTATCGACCATCACATGTGAGCTCGCAGTCAGTGCTGCTGACATTTCACCGGCTTCCGCACCACACTCACTTGACTTCCAAAGTGAATTACTATCAAAATGAACAAAAGTTGATCATTTTTTTTCTGTTCTGTCCCGGTTGCCCTTTCCGCAAAACTGTTTCGTCCAAATGGCGCGCCCCTTGTCAAATGATGCTTCAACAATAACCGGCTCTTCAGTGACAGACAGGCTCTTTACTGTCGTCCACGTCTGGGCTGGTTGACTGACTGACTGGCTGGCAGGGATGGGCAGCGCCGAGTGGCAGACAACAGGTAGCATAATAGAACTTTCCACTTTTTGAAAACTATGTACTTGTGCACTTTATCCAGGCGATGGGGACATCAACTCAGCACACGTAGGGGAGAACGGAGTGGGATGCGTCTTCTATGTAGAAGCCACAGTTCTTACGGAATACGAATCATAAATATTATGCCATGTACAGTACACGGACTTCAACACGGACTCACCACTCCTGGGTGCCATGGACGGACAGACCTTCCGAAGTGCAATGTAACTGCCGGCTTAGAATAACACTATTGTTGCGGACACCAGCAGCGATGAAGATGGTCACCCTAGTAATTCTACTCTACCGTGATATTTGCTGCAGGGCGATGAACAATAGCAGTGGTCTCTGTAGCTATGATAGATTGACAGTGTGTAATAGGACGTGGAACGAAACACTACGATTGAATTATATAAAAGTTATTAAAAATCTATTCTAAAATGAAAGTTGGACAGAGGACAAACAGACTAAAAATTGGACTAGAAATGTAAGTTTTTTTTGTTGAATTTCTTAACTAAATCTAAATTTGTACTTATAATTAAAATAAACTATATACAGCTCAAAGCAAGCTCCAAGCATAACAGTGAGTTTCGCTGTGGGAATCCGAACGTCTACCTCTCCAACAAACTTTGAGATTTCTAATTAGAAATCGGATCTCGCAGGATTAAGAGCCACCTGCTAAAAATGTCGCGACCGAGACGAAATACCGATAAATCGTTGGAGAATTGTTGCCCATGTGGTCTTCCAGATTCGGGCAAGATGGTGGAATGCGAGCGATGTCTAATTTATCACCACTACACAATTTAGCGTGGTTCAAAAAATCGTTTTTGCTCCACACCGCTTATTCGATTCCTAACCAGATTATATGCCTTCTCTCAAAATTTGAGCTCATTTGGTTGAAAATTGAGACTGCACAAGCCCATCAAAGTTTGTATGGGAATTACTATGGGAAAATGATGTTTTTCATTCAATCGACCGTAGCATTTCCCCAAGTGCCCTAGTGGGTTAGTCGACCCTTGGCAATCCTAGGCTACTCTATCAGCTACAACTTTGCCGAAAACCGCATTCAAATCGGACGCCTCATTAATTAGTTATCGATTTGTATCCAACTAAGCAAACTTTAACAGTGATCCTCCAGCTTCCCAGCAGGCAACATTGCTGCTTATGGCGCCAAAGATAGCACACTGAAATCATGGCTACTATGTTCCACTGCAAAATGCAGTGATGCCCACCGATTAGTTTAACCATCATGAGTAAAGATTTCGATTCTGGATAAAAACACTAGTTTACAGCATTTTTGAACTCGGTAAGCTGATGATCATTTTTAGTGTAGAATCATGCCCTGAGTTCGAAAACGCGAAAGAAAAAAATTACAGTAGAGCGGAAATTTTTTCGACTTTCCATACAAGGTTGATGATTGGAAATCGATTTTTGTTCTATTTTTAAGCAAAGTCGCTCACTTCAAACATCTCATTCTCCGTAATCAATGCTCCGATTGAGCTGAAATTTTTACTGTATGTCGCCTACATATGATATGTCAAATAAACGTCGAGAAAGAATTTTTAAATTGTTTTTTTCTCATTGAAAAAAATACATTTCTTCAAAATTTTTTGGGAATTTCGCTAAAATTTAAGGAGATTGTCCCTAAAACTCGCCAATATCTTGAATTTCATCAATCTGACGCAAAACCTGTATTCAGATGATCGAATGGTATTGTATTCAGCTTTTAATTTATGCAAAAAGATTTAAAATTGGTTGAACAAAACGCAGTATATTTGAATTTAAGTAAATTGCATATTTTGAAAAGTTGTAAAGCTCGATATTGAGCTAAAACTCAAAAACTGTTCTACTTAAAATTTTTTGAAGGTCGGTTTCGAAATCAGCGCTAAATTGTGCTTCAAAAATTTTGGTCGTTGACATAAGTTCACGACTTTCGTTTTATTTTGTAAACTTGTGAAATCGGTAACTAATTAATGAGGCGTCCGATTTGAATGCGGTCTTCTGTAAAGTTGTAGCTGATAGAGTAGCCTAGGATTACCAAGGGTCAACTAACCCACTAGGGCACTTAGGAAAATGTTACGATGGATTGAATGAAAAACATCGTTTTCCCATAGTAATCCCCATACAAACTTTGAAGGGCTTGTGCAGTCTTAATTTTCAACCAAATGAGCTCAAATTTTGGGAGAAGGCATATAATCTGGTTAGGAATCGAATAAGCGGTGTGGAGCAAAAACGATTTTTTGAACCACGCTACTACACATGTGCCGATGTAGGTGATAGCATTGCTAACGACGATCGGCAATTTGTTTGCAAAACGTGCACACAGCTCGCAATTGTCTCGCATGGTAGCAGATCAGGTAGATCATCAACCTCAAGTACGCGCGCGGCACGAGCCGCACTCGAGCTGCAACGATTGGAGGAAGAAAAACAATTACATGCGAAGCAACTTGCTGATGAAGGGTACAGGGAGAAATCACAACGGGAGAAAGCTTTCCAGTTGGAACAACAGTTCTTAGCCAAGAAGTATGACTTGCTGCTTTCTCCCAGTGCCTAGCAATGACCATACGCGTTGCACTTTAGGTTCAACGGTAGCAGCACCAGTTTCGACCGTTCAAGCCAAGGTTTCCGACGCTATGACTTTACTCCCACCGTCAGCCGATCGCCTCACCGAAGAATTCGCCCAACTTCAGGAGAGAATGGAACGCCTGCAGCAGAAGTTGCGATCAGCTTCGAATCATGCCGATCCGCCTGCAACCAGCATTCCCAAATCGCAACCACTAATGTCGCAAGGCCTGCCAACTTCCAGATCCCAACATCTGCTAGTTCCACCGCTGCAGTACCAGCCAATTCGTAGCCAACCGGCAATTACTTGGAACCCTCGGTTGTTCGCTAGCACGCGGACGTCCACCCTGCCGTCTAGGACAGAAACCCCGTTCGTCAGTGCACATATTCACTCAATACCGCAACCCATACATTTGACCGAACCATGTACACCCCCCCACGTCCGCCGGCCGTGTCCCATGATTTCCAACCATCGATTGGGAGCACCCCCTTGGCATATCAGAGCCTAAGTCGCCCCTCCGTGCAAACAGTCTCGAGTTTCCTTTCGCCAGTCGTTACTCCCTCCATTCAGTCAACGCCGCAACATCCCCAGCAGTTATTCAATGGTCCCAACCCTCAACAGCTTGCAGCCAGACACGCCGTTCCCAAGGACCTGCCTCTCTTTTCGGGCGACCCTGTTGAGTGGCCGTTGTTTTTTAGCAGTTATCGCAATTCAATGGAAATGTGTGGCTTTTCGGACGGGGAAAATCTTCTGAGACTACAACGCTGTCCGAAAGGAAATGCCATGGAAGCTGTAAGGAGTTTTTTGCTGAACCCATCATCGGTACCAATCGTTATTGACACGCTGCAAACCCTGTACGGGAGACCGGAACTCATCATCAATTCCCTTTTGCTTAAAGTTCGCGGTATGCCAGCCCCTAGGACCGACAAATTGGATACGTTGATCATATTCGGATTGGCGTGCAAAAATTTGTGTGCGCATCTACAAGCAGCTGGACAACTGGCCCATCTCGCGAATCCATCCCTTCTACAGGAACTAATTGAGAAGCTTCCTCCTAGTTTGAGATTGGATTGGGCAATGTACAAACGTGGATTCCCCGTTGCGGACCTAACAACATTTGGTAGTTTCATGTCGAATCTCGTATCAGCCGCAAGTGATGTAACGTTTTCACACGTAGCAGACAACACGACCAAGGAAGAAAAAAGACAGCCGAGGGAGAAGCTGTTTGTGAATACGCATTCAACGGACAACATGGAACGAAGAGAGGAACCGTTCGGCGGAACAAATGCAAGTGAACGAAAGGACGCACCCGTGAAGTCATGTCCCATCTGCCAGGAACCAGGACACAAAGCTAGGGATTGTTCTACGTTTCGTGAGATGAGTTTGAATGATCGTTGGAAAAGTGTCCAAGAACGCTATCTTTGTCGCCGTTGCTTGATAGGCCACGGTAAATTCCCCTGTAAGGCTTCTGTGTGCGGCTATGACGGTTGTGAGGAGCGACATCATAAACTCCTACATCCTGGAAAACCCGGAGCTTCTTCGGTAACGTTGTCAAAACAACGATTGCCGCTCATCATCAGTCAGGTCACACTGTGCTGTTTCGAGTAGTTCCAGTAACACTTTATGGAAAAGGAATCTCATTGAACACCTACGCATTCCTTGATGACGGATCGTCTTCAACGTTGATTGACATAGAAATAGCCGAGGAGTTGGGATTGAGCGGAGACATACATCCGCTGTGCTTACAATGGACCAATGATATCGAGAGGACAGAGAAAAACTCGCGTGTCGTTCGGTTGGACATCTCAGGCACAAATGCGTCGAAACTGTTCACTATGAGGGAAGTACATACAGTGAAAAACCTCAGTCTTCCAGTTCAAACACTGTCAGCGAAAGAACTTTGTGAAAAATACGTTCATCTACGTGGTCTGCCCATCCAAAGTTACATTGATGCGCGCCCTAGGATCCTTATTGGTTTGGATAACAGTCATTTGAAAGCCGTCCTAAAACTGCGAGAAAGGGGGAAAGATGCACCAATTGCTGCTAAGACCAGGCTCGGATGGACTATCTATGGGAAAATCCCGGGACCAATGGATCAAGTACATCGACAGCTGCACATTTGCGCACAAACTCCTGAACAACAATTACACGATTTAGTGAATCAGTTCTTCTCCTTGGAAAACGTTGGAGTTACTTTATCGCCGCTATTGGAGAGTGATGAGGAGAAACGAACGCGCAAAATTCTAGAAGAGACGACAACTCGCACCTCTTCGGGTCGTTATCAATCAGGACTTTTATGAAAATACGATTTCGTAGAGTTCAACAACAGTCGTCCAATGGCAGAAAGAAGATTGCAGTGTCTTGAGCGTCGTTTACAGGCAAACCCCGAACTGTACGCGAGCGTGAAACAATTGCTTGCTGATTATCAAACTAAGGGGTACGCCCATAAAGCTACCGCTAACGAACTTCAGAATGCCAATCCAAAACGCACCTGGTATCTTCCACTCGGTGTCGTCGCCAATCCTCGGAAACCTGGGAAACTACGCTTGATCTGGGACGCAGCCGCTAAAGCCGGAGGTCAATCATTCAACTCGATGTTGTTGTCTGGTCCAGATCTTCTTACACCTCTTTCTTCAGTGCTGTGTCGTTTCAGACAAAGAAAAGTTGCAGTTAGCGCAGACATTCGAGAAATGTTTCATCAGGTTGAAATACGACCTGAGGATCGTCAGGCGCAACGATTTCTCTGGAGGGACGATGCTAGCAAACCACCAGAAGTATTCATCATGGATGTAGCTATTTTTGGATCGACCTGTTCGCCTTGTACCGCGCAATACGTAAAAAACAGGAACGCAGTGGAACATGCTGATCAACATCCACAGGCTTCAGCTGCAATAATTGAGAATACCTACGTAGACGACGTACTATTCAGCTTGGATACTGAAGAAGAGGCAATACAGCTTGCTGAAGAGGTCAAATTCGTTAATTCGAAAGCAGGTTTCGATACTCGCAATTGGTTGTCGAACTCTGCAGAGATTCTGGAACAAGTCGGCGATAAAGGTGAGGAACAGACGAAAAGTTTCAAAGCTGACAAACTGGAGAACTAGTGACATGGTTGCCAGAAGAGGATACATTCGTTTTCGAAGGACTTTTCAAGCCGGAAATTCTACTATCGCTGAATAACTGCTCCACTCCAACAAAAAGGGAACTACTTCGTATTGTTATGAGCATTTTTGACCCACTTGGACTTATAGCGATAATTGTCATCCACGGGAAAATTTTAATACAGAACGTATGGCGATCTGGAACGGCGTGGGATCAACCAATCTCCGATGATCTTCGTGACCAATGGATGCGATGGACTGGTCTCCTGAAAGAACTAGAACGCATTAAAATTCCAAGATGTTACTTTCCCGGATACGACCCCAGCAGTTTCGAGAACATAGAACTTCACGTTTTTGTGGACGCCAGCGAAGAAGCGTACGCATGTACTGCATACTTTAGGATTTTCGACCAGGGAAGAGTTAGATGTTCTCTCGTATCGGCAAAAACTAAAGTTGCTCCGTTGAAACCTTTGTCCATCCCGAAGTTGGAGCTGCAGGCAGCAGTCATCGGCGCAAGGCTAGCAAGAACAGTCATGGAGAACCATTCACTGAAAATTGCTAAACGTGTACTGTGGACTGACTCTAGCACTGTACTCTCCTGGCTGCGGTCAGATGTCCGAAAGTATCGACAGTTTGTAGCTCATCGGGTCTCAGAAATTCTAGACCTTACGACAGTAGACGAATGGCGTTGGATTCCCACTCGTCTGAACGTGGCTGACGATGCAACAAAATGGGGAAAAGGACCCCAAATTGACGAAAGCAGTCGTTGGTTCCGAGCTCCAGATTTTTTGTACTATCCTCCGGACACCTGGCCTCTACAAGATACACCTGTTCCCAGCACAGTCGAAGAAATTCGTCCAGTTCATGTGCACCGAGAAGTATCGAAGTTTCGACTGATAGACTTTGGGAGGTTTTCCAAATGGGAGAGGATGCTGCGTTCCATCGCCTACGTCCATAAATTCATCAGCGTGTTGCGTCAACGAATTGAGGGTGAATCAACTACGAAACGACTCAACCTGTTGAGCCAGGACGATTTGGTGAAGGCAGAAATGATAATTTGGAAGCAGATTCAACTCGATCAGTATGCCGTGGAAATAGTCAAGATGCGAAGAAATCAGCAACTCCCACCAAACCAACGAGAACATCTAGATCGAAACAGCAAACTTCGTCAAATTTCTCCGTACTTGGATGAACACGGTGTGGTTCGTATGGAATCCAGAATAGCAAATGCGGTTCACTTCACCAGGGATTTCAAATATCCAGTCATCCTTCCAAAGGACCATCCCGGAACGATGCTAGTGATCGACTGGTATCATCGGCAGTATCAGCATCACAGTAACGAAACGGTTGTGAACGAAATGAAGCAGAGATATCACGTATCGAGACTGAGAGAAGTGTTGAAGAAGGTCAAGAAGAATTGTATGTGGTGTAAAGTTCACTCGGCAACACCGAAGGTTCCGAGAATGGCCCCGTTACCTGTAGCAAGGATCACACCACATGTAAGAGCGTTCACCTACACGGGGGTCGACTATTTTGGACCGCTGCTCATCAAACAAGGCCGCTCGGATGTGAAACGTTGGGTAGCTCTCTTTACCTGCCTGACGATACGAGCTGTCCATTTGGAGCCGGTAACAAGCATGTCAACGGAATCCTGTAAAATTGCAATACGGAGATTTGTATCACGTAGGGGTGCTCCAAAGGAAATCTACAGTGATCAGGGGACGAATTTCTTGGGAGCCAGCCGAGAATTAGCCCAGCAGTGCAGCGAGATCAACCGTAGGTTGGCCAATACATTCACCAACACCGTAACACAGTGGCGTTTCAACCCTCCATCAGCGCCGCATATGGGGGGGGGGCTCTGGGAACGCATGGTTCGGTCCGTGAAATGTGCACTTTCAGCGGTACGCAAACCCAACGACGAAACGTTTCTTACCCTGTTAGCGGAGGCAGAATCGATGGTCAATTCCAGGCCACTAACTTACATGCCCGTTGACTCCGAAAATCAGGCCGCTTTAACTCCAAACTGTTTCCTAATGTTGAGTACAAGTGGCGTCAATCAACCGGCAACGTACATGGTAGAAGAGGGCTCAGCGAGTGCCTCAAACTGGAACATGCTACAATACATGCTGGATCAATTCTGGCACCGATGGGTTAAATAATATTTACCCACCATAACCAAACGAACTAAGTGGTTCGCTGACTGCAAGCCCGTAGAGACTGGCGACTTGGTAGTCGTTGTTGAAGAACAGCAGAGGAATGGTTGGATACGAGGAAGAGTGCTTAGAGTTATCCCTGGACGCGATGGACGCGTTAGAAGTGCGGGGGTCAAAACGGCGAGTACCATTCTTCGGCGACCGGTGACGAAGCTAGCTGTCCTGGAAGTCGGCGGTACAGCTCAAGGGAATCTCGAGCAATACAGGGCGGGGAATGTTGCGGACACCAGCAGCGATGAAGATGGTCACCCTAGTAATTCTACTCTACCGTGATATTTGCTGCAGGGCGGTGAACAATAGCAGTGGTCTCTGTAGCTATGATAGATTGACAGTGTGTAATAGGACGTGGAATGAAACACTACGATTGAATTACCGTGGGTACACAGTCATGGATCACTTAGTGGTATTTTTGACCTTCAAAATTCAATTAAAAGTAAAAGAAAACAAAAACAACGACTTTGAAGGCACCGTTGGCTATGTTTTGATTCGAACTTTTCATTCCCGATCCATTTGAAGTATAATCGCAAGTCATTTTCGCGTAAAAAAGGAATATTTCACTGTTTACAAAATGCCTTATTATGGATCAGCTCCACAGAGTCCCACACATTATGGATCAATTTTTGCCATATTATGGATCAGTGCAAAACTACTCAAAATTCCAACTCTAATAATAAATTTGCGTTTGTAAGGCTAAACTACGCAGTGCATTGATTATTTTAATGATGGAGTGCCCGATTTTAAAACAGGAATAAAGAGAAAACATTAAAAAGTCCCGAATCCATTTACTTCGATAGAGGTGCGCAACTAGGTTTCAGTGATGCTCTCCATTTTAAGTGTTATTTTTACAACTCTGTGTTTCAAGACACCTGGTTTTCAAGGTTACATGTTTTTTAATGATACTTTTGATACTTTAAGGTAAGAATATTGTATCAAGAGCGTTCAGTGGAGCAAAAAATCTATATTTGTTTAAAGTGATTCATAATAGCGTCAAACGATCAGTTTTTGGGTCACATTATGGATCACTGTTGAAAGTCACATTATTTTAGTATTTGAATCCCAGAATGAAACAAAACTTCTTTTAATAGATGCATACATATCTTATCCATCTTATCAAACGTGTACGAGCGATTTTTATATCAAAATTGATGGATTTCGACACTTTTAGAGCTTACCGCTGCAGGAGTAACTCTTATGGAATTCGGCTGTTTACTGGCAGATGTGAGAGGAAAACACTATCGTTGCATTAAAATACATTTTATTTTTAGATTGAACTCTTGTAAATGACTTTTTATCTCAGAAAACAAATAGGATCATGCTACAAAAATAAATTTCGTGCCGAAATATATGTTTTGAACAAGATATTCGACTTTAAACATCAAAGTGATCCGTAACTGTGTGTGATCCATAACTGTGTAGGGACGGTATATAAAAGTTATTAAAAATCTATTCTAAAATCAAAGTTGGACAGAGGACAAACAGACTAAAAATTGGACTAGAAATGTAAGTTTTTTTTGTTGAATTTCTTAACTAAATCTAAATTTGTACTGATAATTAAAATGAACTAATTACAGCTCAAAGCAAGCTCCAAGCATAACAGTGAGTTTCGCTGTGGGAATCCGAACGTCTACCTCTCCAACAACTGTGGATGGCAAGAATCCACCAAACAGAGTAACCCCAATTCAATGTGATAAGCGACTCGTGTCAAATAATATATGATCGAGAGGGCGAAAAAGATGCTCGATCGTTGGGCACCTGGGCACTAGAGAGCAGAGACAGGAGAAGTTAGCTGTGCGTGAAGTTCTTACCACGGCACGTGCTAGCGTAGGGAATTTCATTTCATCCTTTCTAGCGCGCAGGGAGAGGCCATGGATGGAAGGTGGGCAATGAAGGCCATTTACAAGAACAGAGATAAGCTTTCTGCCAAGGAGGTGACTGTGCAGCAGCCTGGTTCCCTCATAAAGGTTGCATCCTCGAAGTCGAACATTAGCAAGGACCTCAAGCAGACCTCGTTAAGACTTCATAAGTTAACGAAGACAGCCAAGCAGGACCATGATAAACTCATCACAAGTGCGCAGAAGCAAAGCCCGTGAAGCCGAAGCCAGTCCAGACAAAGGCTTTTCCATTTACGGGTAGCCCGAAGGGTACACCTGGCGCGACTGCTTACGGCCAGCAATGAGTTAACTACATCGGCTGTTTTCCTACTCTCCGCATCGACCAATGTGGCGCTAGTTTCCATGCGCGAAAAATCGCTAAAAGTAAATCGCAAAAATATTGTATGGCGAATAGCATCTTAAGGCAAATTTATCGAAGTGGAATACATTATTCGAAAAAATATTTGGTAGTGGTTGTGCACAATGGTGACTACTATTAAGCCTACCAAATATTTTTTTCAGTAAAAGCTTTCTATTTCAAGTAATTCAAGTTTAGATGCTTTTCACCATACAAAATAAAATTGATTTACTCCTGCTGATCAACTGTGGGTGTGCGCCAAGCGGGTAGTCCATTGCAGAAGTGTGCGAGTAAGCAGTTTCGAGAGGAGCTACCAGACGGAGCTGGCAAAGCCGGGAGGTTTTGAACTCCAAAAGAGAAGGGAAGTTATGCCTGCAAGTCGGACCCCGGCTTGGCATCCCGGAAAGTTTAGAAAGGTGAACCTGAGTAGGGAGTGCTGACCTTGTGGAGGTCCTCAGCCACCACAGGTTAGGGAAGGTCATTGGAAGAATTTCCTCCTTGTCCCTAGTGGACAGGAATAAAAGAAAAGGAAAAATTAAAAAAAAAACAGGAGTGCAGGAAAAGATTGCCAAGGACAAGAGGAGGGCAGGTGCCAAGCGTGAAAAGGGTGATGCGCTCGTCATAAAGACGGGCAAGTCAAAGTACTCGCAAGTCTTGAAGGCGATGGGGAGGAATGCCAAGCTCATGAACTCGGCGTATTCGTACGGGTGAAATAATTATCAAACTTTGGTATGGGGGGCTCGGCTTTAGACACGATACTATTTACCGACAGCTACCGTGATAAGCTGGAAAGAGGTCCTATAGGCAAATGTGCTTAAGGATGACAAGGGTGCACTGCACCGCGTCGCTCAACGCACTTCGTGTTACTGTCGGAATGATGCCTTTCGGCATCCTAATCGGAGAGAACATTGAGTACTTAGAAATGCCCGGCACGAGAAGCATACGTAGGCTAGCCAGGGTAGCCTAACCCGAGCAAAGGTGGATAACTAAGCGATATCATTTTAATAATGCCGGGGCCCGTAGCATAGTGGCTACACGTTCACTTCATAAGTGGATGGTCATGGGTTCGATCTCAGCCCCGGCACTTGCAATTTTTCGTCAGTTGCTCTTCCCCCCGAGAGCAGCTGACATCTGACCCTCTAACGGTAACTCATAATGGACCCCCATTCGGACTGGACTGGAGAAGGAACAAGAGCCAGACATCAGCATCCTCGTGCTCATCATTCTACCCATGGATAGGGTAGAAAAGTGACAGCAGCGCAAAGGCAACCAGTTCGATATGGTTAGAATAGAGCAATCGGTTGGCGCCACCAAACGGTGGGTGAAGGGGTGAGGAAAAGAATGAAACTGTTTTGACTTTCCCCCAAGAAACGTCAAAATCCGAACCGGTTATTACTGCCCGCCGTCGCCATTACCGCTCGCGGATAAGTGGATTGCAGTCGCTCACGCAGTGCCCTAGTGGACAAAAGAGCTGTAAATTAGGTTAAGTGGATAAAGGATAAACAAATCTTTTTGATACTAAACTATGTTATCGGTATTATCATTTTATTATTCTTGTTATCATTTTTTTTCAATTGATGATAACAAAATTAGTTATCAATAATTTTGGTCTATCGCGATATCATAAAAATACTAAATGCTAACAAAATATGTTATCAGTTTCCAAACGCACATTTCAAAGCTTTCCCAAAACTGAGAGTCTGGTTGAGTTCGAATCTAAAAAATAAATTCCGTTTTCCATCTTCAATGTGACAACTGCAGTATGAAAGCGTAGCCTTCAACCACTCTCCCTCTCACTGAGTTCAGTTGGTTTAGGGGCTATCGGCTGCCACCGATAATCACTCGATCATGGTTCGAAACCCACTGGGCGCAATAGTTGAAAACATGGGTTATAGTAATAAGATTTTTTCTTCCAACTGCTAACTATGTAGGGAAAGTAGATTTTTACTATTTTGGTCGATAAAATAGCTCTGAATGATATAGACTGATTCAGAAATTATAAAAACACTTTGTTTATTAAATAAAATGAAGTGCTATAATGATTTTTATGCAATTCAGTATCATAATTTCTAATTTATTGAACTCATTTTGGTATCATAATGGCCAACTTTTCCGAATTGGTTCATAATGCAACTGAAATGAGTTGCATAATGAAAAATAGTTGCATAATGTTCATAATGCAACTCATTTGAGTTGCATTATGAACATTATGCAACTCAAATGAGTTGTATAATGAAAAAAATCATTGCATAAAATTTTGTATGGAACTCGTTGCAAAACTCGATTTTTTCAGCACTCTTCGTATTTATCCAACTCGGCAAGCCTCGTTGGATAAATGTACGACTCGTGCTGAAAAAATTAACTTTTTGCAACTCGTTACATAAATAACTATTACCAACTTCTTTCAGAATATAGCATATTGTACCCCATATTTTAATGTTTCCCTCCAATTGTTTTGATATTTTGAAGAACAGTCGAGTTCTTTAACAATTGACTTCATTCTCCAAATTTGCATTTGCACGATGGTGTTTTTTTAATATTATTTAAATTTTAAATACCCAAAATTATCTAAATGTTTATCACATTCGCTTTCCCAAAAAGTTTTCTATGGAATGCCTTGATCAAAATCTGGTAAAAATCGATAAAGACTTCTCCAAAGCATTTTTTTCCGAGATCAAGTGTCTTATTTTTTTAAGGTTTTCTACGAAACATAAGAACTACCACACAGTTTCTTAGCTTTGCTGAACTAAATGCGTTTAAACAAATTTATTTTTTCGGCTCATTCGATCCTTCAGATGGCAAAGCTTGTCATACCATAAAAACGAATGCAGTACCCGAGCAGGAATGAATAACTGCAACATAACTGGAGAATACCAAAATCAGGTATCATACCAAGACAAGGTATTGGTTGGTTATCCAGGTATCGAAAATAACTTATTTTGGTATTTGGTAGGTATTGATGCAATACCTCAACGAGTTATTGGGTTGGTGTTGAGGATGGTTTGAGGTATTATTCAATTGTGGAAAAATCGCTATTTGTATGGAAAAATCGCCGATTTTTATTCAGGTATTGCCATACCTGATGTCATTATTCATGCGTTATGCACAGAATACACACCAGTTATTATTTTAGGTATTTTACCTCTTATGCAGGGCTACTTAATACCTCATTCAGGTTGTAGGTATACGGTTTTCCATACCTGAGTTAGTTATTCTTCAGCTATTTTCTCCTGCTCGGGTAGGCAGTAATTAAGACATTCGTTTGCTTAACGTTTGCTGCTACCGGTACTGTTGAGAAATTTCAAACAAAAAAATTGCATTGAGAAGGCCCGTAATGATGGCTCTTGATCAAATATTCCAGTAAAAATTACTCTTACCAATCGAGGAATATTTTTTCTTATCGATACAGTAATTTTTATTGTGAATGGAAAATAAACATTAAAATTGTGAGATTTTTTTCTTTTCTACAATGCTAAGTTTTTAGATCACTTTGTGCAACTTAAAATTTTAGTCATCTAGTTTATAGAGCCCTGTTTTTGAACTTTTACCACAAAAATCAATAAATTTGGTATTATTTGCTTTGTTAGCATGTTTACTTTAAGAAGAAACGTTTTTGTATATTGTGCTCAAATTGAAATGGCAGCCAATCGTTAGTGTATTTATAATTTCTGAAACAGTCTATAACTAAATGATAACAAAACCTGTTATCAATCAGCTGTATTTTTTCATGTTGATAAATGAATGTAATATTGAATAAAATATTCTATAACATAATTAGTTATCAACTTGAACTCAATGAAAACTTAACTTCTTATCATTTTGATATTCATGGAGTGAATTTGAGTTATCATTTTTGTAATGTTGGCTCTTAATTTATCCTAAACAAACATAATTATCAAACGAATGATAACCAGGCTACAGAACTTGTTATCATTTTGTTATCCGCTTTTGCTCGGGAAACGATCAAGTAGTGGCGTGCGTTGGCTAATTCCTATTCCGACGGTAGATAATTGGGTCATACAGGTGCAATGTGAAAGTAAAACTCCACCTGACCCAGATTTTTTCGAATTATAACTGCTTACGACAGTATCTTCTCTGTTTCGGTCAAGCAGAATGGCAAGAGTGCCCGATGTGCGCAGGTTTTGAACCAACTGCGAAACACGATTTGTTGGTGTGCCCGTGATTGAATAGTAATTAACCAAATGCTTGCCACATGTGGTGGGAACACGACTCCGGAAATCTTGCCCAGAAGTTCTGCGAGAGATATTCGGGCTAGAACGCCATTTTATCGGTTATCACCCATTTCGAATCGGAATTATAGAGTAGGTGGGGCGTGAATTCGAGAAGTGGCTAGATCAGCCACAACCAAAAGGTGGGCTCAGGCAGAGTACAAAGCAGGCTAAGCAGGCCCTGTGGTCGAATCAGTCCTTCTCACAGTTGGCTGCGTGGTAGTCGCGTAGTATCCCCGGATTCTCGAAGATCCCATATTGGCACGTCCTTCTGCGGTGAAGCTGATAAGGTAGGCACGCCGCAGTATCAGTTCTTGATATCGTCAGTACACAGCAGGAATGCAGGTGTGCTGTAGGCCTTTCCCGCCTTCCGTGGACATAGGGAGCGGTGAGATCACTTAGGAAGCTGGAAATACGCCTGTACCATACCTTAGAGATACCCTAAAAAGAGTCACGAAATCCGTAGCTGCAAGATTAGGCATCTAACCTCTAAGGTTCGTGTTGCACTTGCCCCTTTACCTCCTGATGCCCCGGGAAGACGATTGGCCTCGCGGCAGTGGGTAAAACGTAGGGTACGACTTAGGGTTCAGTTGGGAAAGTAATTACTTTTGTTCCGTTCCGTTCCCCAGCGTGGGCCTCTTCCTCTCTTATCGGGACGATGGCCAAAACTTGATCAATTTGTTCGTCGAGTCATTGTGCAACGTACGAAATCTTCACATGTAAGAACCGAGCAGAAGGGCATACCTTACGAATACCGTGCAAAGAGCAACCTGTGCTCTAATACCTCAAGTTGGCATTGCTATGAGAACACCACAATAACAATTGGAGGTATTTGAGCAAAGTTAGTTATTGATGTGGTATTATTCATAAGGCTGGGAAAATAACTGAAGAACAAGATTTGTTATTACATCATGGAGCTATCGAAAAATGTTCAATTTAATAGCAAGAAATGTTATTACTTCGTTATTTCATACCTTCTGGATAACAAATAGAGCACTTGAAATTTATGGTATGCATTCATTATAGAAATAACAAAACTTGTTATTTTTCAGGTGTTATTTATAGAAAATTATGGTATTCATTTTTGCTATTTTGCCTCTTATGTCCACCTAATGAAGGCCATATCAAGGTATAATGTTATTTAGTATTAATACCTCGATATGTTATTGTGTTGCTATTCTTTTCTGCTATTGGCGATATGAATGCTGCGCCGCTCTGTTGACCCTATACAAGGGGCCTGCAACTCTAAACCATCGTTAGTATACGAAAATACTACAAAATACTACGGAAATATTTTCATCGTAGCAATCCGATTGCTTTGATCGGTAAATTTAATTATGACAAAATGTCACTAGCTTGACCCTATAAGTAGTAGAAAAAACCTTGTTGCCAATTACGTCGACTTGCTCCGACCTAGTTTTGCATGCACTTCTTCGGCCTAGCGCAGAACTCAGTGAAGATGGCCCAGCATTCTGTCGAAGGACATAGCGGTTTTAGTGTTCCTCAGCAGAGGAATTCAGCAGTGGTGAAGCTATGGGTGCGCTTGTCTGCACTCCGAGCCGGGGGACACTGGTTGGGTCCGTAGTGTTCCGCAGGTTGTCGGCCCACAAGGTTAGTCGTTTCGGTGGTTCACATTTTAATCAATTTTGGAATAGTTAGCGATTGAGAACCAATAGATGTTTTCGACGAATTATTCGACGGAATTGGTGTAAAGAGTTTTATTTGATTAGTGTCGAAACATCTAAAATCTGACTAGAAATGACTGAGTTAATAACGCTCAAAATCTTCACTTTGAACCGACGCGACCGATTTTAAGAAATTTGAAATTTCAATCGGTATAAGGGGCTGTCCATAAATCACGTGGTCAAGGGGGGGGGTCGGCCAATAATCATTTAGTATGGACAAATTAAAAATTTTTTATGGACAAATGACCACGCGAGGGGGTGGTTGAAAAGTCCCAAAAAAATGACCACGTGGTTTATGGACAGCCCCTAAAAAAAGTGAAATGTATCCTACATAAAAAATATTACCAATAACCCAAACCGGCGCATTTGACACCGCCTCCCCGGTCTCGTCTGGCATATTTTCCATTGTTGTGTGTTTCTGGCAGCAACAGCAGCTGGAGATGGGCACTGAGGTGGGATGTTGTTGGCCGGTTGGGACTGCAGGTGGATCCATCAGAGCCCGGCCCGCAGTCCGGGCATCCAACCAGCCAGCGCAGCGACAGGATGATGTCCTTCGCTTCCGTAAAGGAAAATTTTACCGCTACCTGAGCAGCTCAAATTGATACACATATGTTATACAATCTGTTGCTGAAATAGAATATTGATCGTACATTTTTGTCCGTCTCCCTATGTACCTCTACTGAGATAACGCAGGAACGAACGGGACTGGACGAGAAGGCGGATTTTGATGGAGGATGCGGATGGTGTTATGTTACCGAGCAAAACGATGCACCCTCCTCTGCTGATCTGGGAGAGTTAGCCAAGGCAAAGGTTCAGGTCATCATTATGCGATTGCTGGTAGGGAATATGCGTAATGAGCTGGAAAAGGGTAGCAAAATAAAATGCTGAATTGCCAATTAAAAAAAAATGTTGGCATATTTGTCATACATGGGCTTCCCCGAAAAAATGCGGGGCGAACTGATCTATTAAAAAGACATTTACCTAATGAAGAATAATGTTGTTCGCTTATCCCGTAGACCTGGCTTCAAATTGATACAAAGAAGCAAGAAGAAGCAGAAAGACGTCATAGCTGTGCTGTGGTTGTTATGATGCTATTAAATGCAGTGTCGCGAATCATAAATTATACATGCATGGTAAGGTTTACCTCCAGGCAGAAATTATATCTTCTTCCAACAATGATGCCACTATTTCTTGGATTTAGTGCATATAAATGTGGACAAAGTTGAAACAAATATTTTCATACAATGAACGATTGAAGGGACAAGAAGTTAAATTCATAAGAGAGTTTCAATTTTAGACCTTGTACCGACCTTTCGAACCCTCAAAGCAGAATACCCTCTTCGAATGAGTGTAATCAGTTTTGTACCTTTCAATTCCTCCCTAATTGCTGACACTGACACTGAGGAAAATTAGAAGTGGTAGTCGAAATACGCGCATCTGTCAAAGGATAAGCAATTAGGGCGGAATTAAAAGGTACAAAACTAATTACACTCATTCGAATTCAATTCTAGAGTTAAATACATAACTCTGGACAAATTTTGTGATAAACTATAAATAATAAAAAATGATAACTAGATTATCCCAAGGGAGCCAATTCTTTTTGAATTTCCAGGAAAATTCTTAAGGATATTATCAGAAAAACTGGAAGCAATTTAAAAAAAATGCATAAAAAATTATGATAATTAATCCATTGAAAAAAAAAATCTTTTGAAGATTCTTAGAGTAAGCTGTCTGGAAAAAAATATGCAGTATTATTAAAGTTGTAGAAAAAAACACAGCATGAAATTCCTGGAGGAAATTTATGGAGAAAATCCTAAAAAGTAGAAGAAGAATTTCACAACAATCCTGGTCGTTTCCAATGGATTCCTGAAGTAAATGCGTGGAAAACTTCAGGATGAGATCTCTAAGACTTTACAAGACTTTACATCTCTAAGACTTGAAGAAATTTCCGGAATAAACTCCTTGGATGAACTAGCTAAGCCTAGCTAAGTCTGAATGAATGAACTAGAAGAACAACTCAAAAAAATTAAAGAAACATTGAAATTATGAAGAAGACGTAAAAAGTAGGATGGAAGATAAGTTTTTTTTTATCTGTATTAACCAGATTTTTAGCGCTAGGCTAGTTCGTCTCGGGACCCACGCTTTACTTCCCTTCCGAAGGACGAACTCACATTTGCATGAGTTTGTCGGGAGTGGGATTCGATCCCAGGTCCTCGGCGTGATAGTCAAGTGTTCTAACCATCACATCAGGTCCGCTCCACAGAAGATAAACTTTTGAATACTGCTTCTTGTGGCTTGTATATTTACATTATTTCGGCAATGGAGCCAAAACACCATCATAATCATTGTTGTGTATACTTACCCTGCATCTAATGATATAAAACTAGCCTAGCCACTTACCTGAAATAGAGACAAAAAGAAATGGTTTAGTTCAAGGTTTTTTTTTCTGTTAATAAAAAATATTTCTCTTTCATTTTTTTTTGCCAAGCCGAAAAGTTTAGCGAGTTTTCGTTTTTTCGTCCTTCGGCTTTATTGGTATATGTCGGCTTGGTAAAACTAGTGTCGCCCCCCTCCCCCTGGTAGACACCTGGAAGCAGATAGAGAAGCGAAGGAACGCCACGATAGAACTAGCCAAACACGAGGAGCCAAAGCCCTAGTTCGTCGGCTCAATAGAAGAAACTGATGCGTCCATGTAGACGGTACAAAAGAGCAACGAAGGCGAGATGGCTGCATATACCTACCACCGACATTTGTCTCTTCTCCTATTTTTCACGTCGCTATTGTGTAACTAAATCAAGTTCTAGTATTCATGTGAAAGAGACGTCTGAACAGTTCTCAACCGGTTGACCAGCTGAAACGTCGAATCGAGCACTTTGAAACACTTTCTCGAGGTTCGACACACTACCAGTGTCAGCACCGCAGCTCAATCATTGCAGAAGGTAGACATAGCCATCCGTAACATAAAATCGAACAGAGTCCCTGGGGTCGATCGCTTATCAGCCGAGATGCTGATGTTACTACAGTAACATTTACACCTAATAATAATAAAGCCTATTTATTATCAAAAAATAAACCTATTTATTATCATCGCGCTTTGTCAAGTAAGTCTTAAGCGGATACAGGAGAAGATCGACTCATCTCTCTTACGGTAGCAGGCAGGATGTGTGGATCCCGATGCATCTTGCAGCAATTTAATGAATTTCAAGATTCTCTCAACGAAAAAGATTTCGTCCATATCAATCACGAAAATATGTGGGGAGACCAAATGCACAAGGGTGCCCCTGAAAAAATAATGGCCTCATTGAAGCGCGGTACAAGGCATTTTTGTGCAGTGTTCAACACCACGGTATCTTGTCCATCCGGGTCGAAGCTGAAGTAAGGCTGAAATGTTTATGTATGTACTATCGCCGCTACCGTTTCTCATCGAAGCGAGATCCGGATAGGTCCAATTGGCTTCTTTAGCGGTGTTGAGATAATTCCATATTCTGAATCTGCATGCCAAACTGAGCTAAAATCCAAGTTTTCATGAATGTTTGTGCCCGGAAACCTATTATAGTATGGAAGGTTCCCTAAAACGCTTTCTTTAGAATAAGTTATCGGGTGTCCATCCATAAGCTCATCTGAGAGCCTGTGAAGCACCCTTAGACCCGTCTGAAACCTCATGAAACGCCTGCAACCCATTGAAGCGCCTTGAAACTTCCATTAACCTTCCGGCACTCGCGCGGTTGGCCACCCTCACCAGCACCACGTGTTGTACAAAATTCAACAGCGCGATCGCTCAAGGGTTAAATCAAGAATGTCATATATACAGATCTATCTGTATTACACCAGAATTTCGTATGGGATACAGATTTATGTTCAAGTGATACAGAACATCATCTGGCAACCCTGCCTTAAATCCTCCTGAAGCTAACCTGAAAGTCTATGAAGCTCCCTGAAACCGCATTGTAGCACCTTGTAACACCTTGTAACGCCTCTGAAACCCCCTTAAATAACCCTGAAGCTCAATTGAGAGCCTATGAAATCCCCTAAACCCGCTTCCGACAGCTTTCAAAACTCTCTGAAACGCCGTAAGCGCATTGTTACGCCTTGAAATGCATTTGAATCTTCCCTGAAATTCCCGTAATGCTCTCACGCGAACCTGTGAAGCCCCTTTAGATACCTTTGAAACCAACTGAAGTGTTCTAAAACGCATTGTAACGCCTTAAAATGCCTTTAAAACCCACTAAAATTCCTGTGCAGATATCCTGGAAGCTTGTGAAACTCTATAAAACTGCTCCAAAACCATCTGAAACACCCTGACACGCTTTGAAAGCTCTGAAAGGTATTGAAACGCCTTTGAAACCTGCTTGAAACTCCCGATAAGTTGAACCGTGAGCCTGTAAACCTTAGATTCCTCCAAAACCTCCTGAAACGCCTTGAAATGCCTCTCTGAAACTCCCTTGTAAGGAATCTGAAACCCCCATATGACCCCAGCACCCCTCATCTTTTATTCTCCTAGCCATTCACCCTTATGTGGCCGTTAGGGTACCCGAGTACCCAGCATCCATTTAAAAAGCACGGTGTAGAAAAAAGCAAAAAGTTTGTCGGACACATAACGGTTAAACTTCGGTACATTTATCAACGGATGAGACCTCCTTAACCGGACTGCAATCTACGACATTCAAGCTAAAAGCTCCGTTTCGCAGGTTGGATCGAGAGCAACAGGTCATAATTTCATCAATTAAGTAATTTATTTTGGTTGGAGTTCTGGATAATGACTTGATATCACATGATTGAAAATTTATTCAATAAAGCGACCGCCGATGCTTCTTTTTATCACTGGAAGACATCGAGGAAGCACAATTCAATTATAGGACAACCGGAGTGATGGCCACTTCATACTAGGGATAAGGACTACTTTGACATCAGGCCTCTCACCTAGAAGATATCTTTTAAAGCTTGTTTTTCTAAACGTTACAGTTACACGAGTAAAAATGAGAAGCGAACGAACGTTGTAAACGAAGTGGATTTTATTGGTTTTGATGCTTGTGACGGGTATCGATCCCATGCCGGAAATGGATGCCAACCCCCCTTGTTTATCTTAAATCATTTACATAGCAGCATGGCAGTCAGTCAGTCATGAGCGAGCAGCACCAGCAGACCACTTGGGTGCCATTTTTCCTTCCTCTTTGTATCTGTCGCCGTTTGGAATATTGAATTTATCCCCCCAGCTCAGTCAGCCCAGTCAGCTAAGCTATGAGGCCATCAGGTCAACGATAGATTGAGCTGGTGGTATTTCACTGCTGTTGTAGATTCAAAGCCACGGGGAGAAAAGAGTATATTTATGCTCCTCTACCACAAGGGACACACTTAACGCCCACCAACGGCGTCATCAGCGTAATGGAGCACCACACCGCTCCGGCTTGGCATGGCCGGGGCCGGACCGAAGAGAATGAAATAAATTTAATTTATTGGATTACTTGACTGGACATCGGACCTTATATTGCTAATCCTCAACTCTAACCGCACACATTCTGCAAACGAACAACCGGGAAATAACCGGAAGAATAGCAGGAGGATCACGGTGCACCGTGATTCCGTGCAGAGCTACCGGAATGCGATGGGAGAATGGATGTTATTTAATTTATTTTTTTGCAGAACGGATTTGTAGAGGGAAACATTTGCTGCCCCGGTCGGCAGCTGCAAAACTGCGAGCGATGGCCAGTTAATTTGAATCGTGATGCACTGTTGAAATTGGATAAAATATTCAATAGGAATTAAATTTTCTGGTTGTTAGCATTGATTGAGTTTTTTGGTATCAACTCAATATATTTCTGACGAGTTGTCGATTACGATAGAAGTTTTGCCTTTCTCGTACACCAAAGTGTACTGAAAGGCTATATGATCACTCAAAAAACAAATTTACGATAGAAGGCTCGGAGGGTCAAGTCACATACACCAATCAACTCAGTTCGACGAATTGAGATGATGTCTGTATGTGTGTATGTCTGTATGTGTGTATGTATGTCTGTGTACAAAAAGGTCAGTAAAAAGTACAACACTACCAAAAAACCTCGCTTTTCGTATACAGCGCGAGCGCGGTGCAGTTTCGGTTGCTTGATGGCGCGCGTCCTGGAAGGCACGTTAAGCACTTAAGGCACTTCCCATTGGCCGATTTTTTGGATTATAGCTCGAGTCGAACCGGAATTCTACCGCATTGTTTGCTAATAGAAATGGTCCGGATCGGTTAAGGCGTTCCGGAGTTATAGCCATTTGAGTGATCCGGACCAGCACCGGTAGAACTGGCCACATATAAAACTGAACCAAGTCCCCGACCAAGCCCCATCATGCGACACATCAAACTGCGGCGATTTTTGTAACCACAAAATTGATTGTGTTGACAAATTTTGTGAGGATATTAACACAGGAGACCGAAAATTCTACGATGTCGGTCCAAAATTCAAGATGGCGGCTGTATAATGGAGTTGTATGCCCTAAACCATGAAATATGGGTATATTTTGTATGGGGAAGATGTTTGAAGTCCAATAATGGCGACCATAATATCCAAGATGGCGGTCTACCGTATGCGTGATAATGTTTGCACCATCGTTAAATAAAATTCCAGTTTGACTTGTGAAGACAATGTATTGGTTTTATTTGCAGGCATTTAAGCTATAACTCATATCATAGCAGGCTGTGAATAAAAAGTGTTGATTTTCTTAGTTTAACACTTGCATAATGACTAAGTGGCAACCTAGCTCGTGATTTGTCCACGCGCAAATGTCGAAAAGTATTCGTGGTAGTGTCAACGTCAAGATTAACAGTTTTTGAATTTATTTTTTTATTTTGACATTGCCTAATGGTGTAGACATTGACACACAAACAAAAGTTATAATAACTATTGATTCTGGAATTTGGTACGGATCGATAGTTTTTCGGAAATCGAAAAAAAGGGAGGTTGTGTTCGGGCAAATTCAAGACTTTCTTATATGGCACTACTCGTAGCTCCTGGATGCCAATGGTAATAATGTAAGTTTGTTTTTCTATGGTTGAAGGATCATAAAGGCCACCGTAATTTTCCTTTTCGATATGCCATGCCATTAAGTCGCTGATTTCGGGTTTCTTTGCCATTTTTCTCATTGTGCGCATACAATTCACCCAAATCTTATTTTTGGTGGCAGCGATAGCTTTCTTAATCCATGTTAACCTTGGACGACCAGTGGACACCTTCGGGAATAGTTGCCCTTGCTTTTTTTCGGTCTAAGACTGTTTTACGGTTCTCCTGAACACTCCTGAAGTGTCTTTTTTAACATTTGCGCGTGGACAAGTCCTGACTATCGCTGCTACCCCTTCATGGTGCAAATTTTAAACTTAAGAAATCGGATTTTTTTACCCGCAACCTACTGAGATATGAGTTAGAGCTTACGTGCATGCAATAAAAACCAAGACATTGTGTGTACAGGTGATATGGGTACCTTATTTGTACGATGGTGCAAACATTATCACGCATACGGTAAAATCCAAGATGGCGCCTCCAATTCAAGATGGCGGCTGTTTAGGGGAGTTTTAGGCACTAAAACCATGTAACATGGGTATATTTTGTATGGGGAAGATGTCTGGAGACCATAAATAGCGATCTGAGTATCCAAGATGGTGATCTAAAATTCAAGATGGCGGCTTCAAATTCAAGATGGAGGCTGTTTAAAGGAGTTTTAGACCCTAAAACCATGCAATATGGGTACATTTGGTATGGCGGTCTAAATCCAAGATGGCTGCTCCATATTCAAGATGGCGGTTGTTTAGTGGAGTTTTTGGCTCTAAAACCATGCAATAAGAGTATATTTTATATGGGCAAGATGTCTGGAGTCCAAAAATGGTGACCTGAATATCCAAGATGGCGGCTCCAAATTCAAGATGGTGGTTGTAAAGCGGAGTTTTTGACTCTAAAGCCATGCAATATGGTTATAATTTGTATGGGCGGCTTTAAATTCAAAATGGCGGCTGTATAACGGAGTTTTAGGCCCTAAAACCATGGATGAAGGGTATATTTTGTATGGGGAAAAGGTCCGGAGTCCAAAAATGGCAACCTGAATATCGAAGATACCGGTCTAAAATTCAAAATGGCGGCTTCAAATCAAGATGGAGGCTGTTTAATGGAGTTTTAGGCTCTAAAACTATGAAAAATTGGTAAACAGTGGGGACCCGATTTTGTCAGCTTTTTGACCCGATTTTGTCAGCCTTTTTTTTTTTAAAAGACACTACACCGTCTTCAACCAGAGGTTGTACAGACTGAACAAGCACTAACATATGACAACGGACAACACACATAACACCCAGTGGCCCAGTGGAGAATTTTTCGTTTGACGAAAAGTTTTCCCCGACTGGAGCGGAAATCGAACCCACACTCCGAGGCTTACGAAACGTCTAGATGACTGACGCCTCTAGCCGCACGGCCACGAAGCCCAAAGTAGTAAAAAAATCAATTTGTATTTCATTTAGAATTTCAATTTTATATAATTATTAATGCAGTTGATGTCTTCTGGCGTCATAGAAAAATTACGAAATGTACAAAACTCGTGTAATTTTTGAAAATGGCCAAACTTTTTTCGCAAATCAACACATTGAGGCAATTTTAACACCCAATTTTCGCCAATGTTTTAAACCAATATTGTTTTAAATTGCTAAAAGATTCCAGCTCTCTCTTTTCTTGGCGTAACGTTCCAACTGGGACACAGCCTGCTCCTCAGCTTAGTATTTTCTGAGAACTTTTACAATTTTTAGCTTAGATTCCCCACAGCCAATGTTTATTTTGCATTTGTACATATATCGTGTGGTAGTCATGAAGATATTTTATACACAAGGTAGTTAAGTAAATGTCGATTGTGAAATGGATTCTGAGCTATCCGTGAATAAAACTCCTCACCCTCAGCATGGTTTTGGTGATTGCACGTGCGCTTACCACATCGGCTATATGGGATTAAGGACTATTCTTCTGAATTTCTTCAGGAACAGAACAAACAATAAACGCTGCCTGTTGTTGTGATTACAAGTCAATCCATTTACTTCTTTTCGGCATCTCTGGGATTCCTCTAGGTTTACTTGTTTGGATTGATCCAGATAGACTAACATTTGGCACAACAACCATTTCGATTTTTTGCTTCTCCCCTCCTTCTGAGCACATGGCTTATTTTTCATGTAATCTCTGACCAGTAACAGATAGAACAGACTCCCCTCTATCTGATAACGGGATAAGTTTGCATAAATAAATTGAAATACACCTAGACGGAGTGGAAGAAGTTGAGACATGCAATGGTTGTTCCGCCCTTTTTTACATGTTGGTCTAGATTTATTATATAGAGACGAACCAGCCAAGGGCTGAAAGTCTCTTTAATAAAGTCAAATCAATCAATCAATAGATTTATTATGAAATTTGTATAGTAGATTTCCTTCAAAAATTGCTGTAAGAATTGTATTCATTGGAAATTCTTTTGGAATTCGAGATGGGATTCCCCAAAAAATTCTTGCTGCGATTCCTTCAAGAACTTTTGCGTGCAACAATTTTTGCTGGTATTTCTCCAAGAATTCCGCTGGAAGATTTTAAAAGAAATTTTTCGGGGAATTTTTGAACGATTCATTAAGGTGTGTCTCTTTAAGATTTTTTTAAGCATTCCTCCTGTGATTTCTCCAGAAGCTTTTCTTGAGACTTGTTCCGAAACTCCTGCTAAAGTTTTGCTGATATTCTTACAGCATTTTTTTTTCAAAAATTTTCTACATGAACTCCTACAGCTATGTATCTAGGCCTAGGGGTTTCTCCAAGGATTTCTCCAAGGATTTCTCCAAGAATTCCTCCTACATTTGCTACGTGGATTTACCCAGGGATTTTCCTAGCGATTCTTTCAAGACATCCTGCTGGCATTTCTCCATTCATATCTGTTTGGATAGTCCAGGAACTTCTGCTGGAGTTCCTCCAAGAAATTTTCTGGAAATGTCTACAAGAACCTTTTCAGATATTTCCCTAAGAATTGTTCATGCATTCTTCCTATGATACCCCCAGGTTTACGAACTCCTGTTGAGATTCCTTCAGAAATTCTTCACTAGTGATTTATTGTGTTCAGAGTATTCTGTAGATACTTCTGAAATAATTCCTATATGAATTACTGCGTGCATTAGTCCATGAATAAATCTACGGAAGGCACAAATTTTCCAAATGGAAGAGAACGTGCCACTGGAGCCAACCTAGTGATGAATAAATCTGGCGAATTTCCTAGGTATTTTTTCAAGAATTCCTCTTAGGGTTCCTTCAGGTATCCTTCTAAGAATTTGGTGAAATGTTCCTCTATTAATGCTTTCAGTTATTACTCTTACAAGAATTCCTCTAGAGTTTTCACTATGATTCCTCTATTAGATTTTCCAATTGGGCAATTGGCCCTCTATTGATTTCCCGAAGGTCCCGCTTGAGATTTCTCCTGGGTTACCTCTTGGTATTTCTTTACGAAAATCCCTTGGAATTGCTTCTGAAATTCCTTTTGAAAATTATGTTGGAAATTCTTCTGCAATTCATTTCTGATATGGTTTCTCCTTAAACAGCTCCTGATATTTCCGCAGTACTTTTTTGCAGGAATTCCTCCATGGATTTCTCAAGGAGATTTCTTCAAAGATTGCAATGATTTTTCAGAAAATGCTAACGAAATACCTCTAGAGATTGCAGTAAGGATTCTTTCAGAAATTACTTAAGGGATTTATCCGGAGCTCCTGTAAAGGTTTTTGCAGAAACTACTGACGGGATCCCTTCCAGAATGTCTTGAGGGTTACGTTCCGTATATCCTCGGGTAGTTTCTCTAAAAATTTCCCCGAACATTTCTTCAAAGATTTCAAAGAGCCTAATCTGTGGAAATTAAAGTGGAAAGGCAGCGGAAACGTAGCCATTTCGGGCAGTTTGAATGTCCATACTTGTCAATCAGATGTTGGTTCATTTTCATTCGATGACAGCTAAAGTTAGATGTTATGATTTAAACTGCGTTCTATAGACCACAATTGGTATAAGCTAGGAGAAGGCTGTGTTCCAGTAGGGATGTTATGACAAGAAGGAAAAGAAATTAAAGATTTAATAATTCTGCTGTAAAAAAGCACTGAATGTTAACTTTGCCAAATACCATTTTTTTTCTGTGCTTTTAACACTCTTTCGTTTTTTTTACCACAAAAGGTTCGTTCAAATATTACGTAACGCAAAATTTGGCAATTTTAGACCCTATCCGCTATCCCTCCACCGCGTAAGTATTTTTGAAAGACAAATTTTAAACTTTTGTATGAAGCGTAACACAGTGCTGGAACCTGGAACCAGCACCGCAACCCCCCCCCCCTCATTGGCGTTACGTAATACTTGAACGAACCCAAAGCAGACCCTCCACACCTATCTCCGTCTCTACTACGGGCGTCGACGCTACGGCTGCAAAACGGCGAGTCGATAAGAAGAGCGTCCAACATAGCGCTGGTCCTCACAAGTTCCTACCTCATGCTTCCACGCGTCAAGCGACGATAAAGACCGCCAGCTAAGAGTTGTATGCTTAGCTGGTAGTGCAGCCTGGGCACTGTTGTCCTTCTGACGCTAGATTGAGGAGGTTCATCTCGAGCGACTGTTCACCAAGGAGATGCGGCTCAAACAGCGTCTGTTCTAGCATCCAGCGGTTGAGTATGAAATGTTCCTCCATCGAAAGCTATACCTAAGGAGGCAGCCCCACCACGGTGCATAGGGGACCTTAGGCCATCAACCTACTGTTTCCGAAACCCAAAAACCATTACAGAAACCGAAAATGAAAGATTACAAACTGATTTAACGGCAACGACTTTTAACGCGAAACAATGGAAAAGAATAGGAACTTGGAATGTAAACTGGCACAACCAGCTGATGAGGCATGCCGTAAGCTTGAGATCCTAGAACTGAGCGAACTCCGTCGAACTTTGGAGAACACATATTGGCATCGGGTCAAATGCTGCTATACTCTGGCTTACGAGGTGAACACGCACCTTGTCACCGTGGAGTAGGTTTTAGCTTCCTGCTTAGCGCTCACGCCCACGATAAATATCTTCATGAAGGTGGAATCTTTTAATGAGAGGATAATTGTAACCAGATTCAGAACACGGGTTCAAAATCTTACCATGGTTCAATAAGTAAAAAGAAAATCGTGTTAAGTACTGTTCCTTTGACTTCCACTAAGAATTTACATCCTTTGACAGATACGTATTTCGATCTCAACTGTAAGGTCGTCTTCAGTGTCTTGACTCGACTGACACTGAAGATCATCATCATCATCATCATCATGGTTCAATGTTACGCGCCAACCGATGCTGCCGAGTTGCAAGACAAAGAGAACTTTTACAGCCAAATTCAGTTTGAGCCTGTAGCTCGAAGCGATCGGACGTACATCTGAGGCTGAATGTCAGAGCTATTTTTTGTGGGTTTACTTTCTTCGGAAACAATAGTGCACATCGTGGAAAGGGAAATCATGGCCGCCAAAATGGAATACGCGCGGAAGAATACGGTCAAAGTTCGATTCGAAGATCAAGCCAGATATCCATCCGACAGCGATATGGTTACCTTTGTCGTAAGGGGCCTGGGGATAAAACCAGAACAAGTGTCACATCTTTACCATGATCCGTATGAAAAGTGCATAGTTATCAAGTTCATCAACGAAACGCTGATGAAAATGTGTCTGGAACAGCACATCGGTGAAAAAGTGTTTGGATATTCCAGTGGACAGGGTACTAAGGTCATGGTTACGGACGGAAATGAGGAGGTTAAGTACGTACGTTTATTTTACATCCCTCCGGAGGTTCCGGATAGGGAAGTCGCGGAGTTTATGAAAAAGTTTTGGGTAGTGAAGAAGATCGTCCACGAGAAACGTTCGATGGGATCGGGATTTAATTGCTTCTCCGGGGTGAGGGGCATCTATATGGATGTGAACAAGGAAGTACCCCCTCAAGTCTACATCTGCAACTACAGATGTCGTGTGTACTACTCTGGTATGCAGGAAAAGTGTTTTATTTGCAAAGCAACAGATTATTTGAAGCCGGATTGCCCCCAGCGAGCGGAAAGGTCCCTGAATCCTCGAGAACGAGTTCGGGAGAAAGAGGAAACAATAGCGTTAAACTTTACAAATCTGAACAGTCTAGTAGGTGCAAAGGAGAGCAAGGAAGGAAGGGTAGATGACAATGTAGCCGGCACTCAGCGTGGTGGTGATGCCAGCACAATGGGAGCTGCTGACAAGGTCATGGAGAGAGATACATCGAGATCGGAAGCTGTACCGTATGTGATAATGTTTGCACCATCGTACAAATAAGGTACCCATATCACCTGTACACACAATGTCTTGGTTTTTATTGCATGTACGTAAGCTCTAACTCATATCACAGTAGGTTGCGGGTAAAAAAATCCGATTTTTAAGTTTAAAATGTGCACCATGTAGGGGTAGCAGCGGTAGTCGGGACTTGTCCACGCGCAAATGTTAAAAAAGACACTTCAGGAGTGTTCAGGAGAACCGTAAAACAGTCTTAGACCGAAAAAAAAGCAAGGGCAACTATTCCCGAAGGTGTCCACTGGTCGTCCAAGGTTAACATGGATTAAGAAAGCTATCGCTGCCACCAAAAATAAGATTTGGGTGAATTATATGCGCTCAATGAGAAAAATGGCAAAGAAACGCGAAATCAGCGACTTAACGGCATGGCATATCGAAAAGGAAAATTACGGTGGCCTTTATGATCCTTCGACCATAGAAAAAAAACTTACATTATTACCAGCGGCGTCATGGTCGCAATTTTTTCCGCAGTCAAGTTCGCAGATTGTGAACAATCCTCGGTACTCACTTTACGTAATTTATGTTTAGTCCCTTACTGTCAGAGCTGTCAGATCAGTGTAACACGCTAAATAAAATTTACACAAAAGGCAATTTACACGGAAAAAAATACACGGTTATGAATATTTATTGGGTACCGGACTGGTCACCGAAAATTTGATCGTTTTCTTTGGTACATCGAGGTCTTGAAATTAGTCTATGTTATTACCAATGGCATCCAGGAGCTACGAGTAGCGCCATATAAGAAAGTCTTGAATTTGCCCGAACGCAACCTCCGTTTTTTTTGATTTCCGAAAAACTATCGATCCGTACCAAATTCCAGAATCAATAGTTATTATAACTTCTGTTTGTGTGCCAATGTCTACACCATTATGCAATGTCAAAATAAAAAAATAAATTCAAAAATTGTTAATCTAGACTTTGACAGTAGCACGGATACTTTTCGACATTTGCGCGTGGACAAATCACGAGCTAGGTTGCCACTTAGTCATTATGCAAGTGTAAAACTAAGAAAATCAACACTTTTTATTCACAGCCTACTAGGATATGCCTGCAAATAAAACCAATACATTGTCTTCACAAGTCAAACTGGAATTTTATTTGACGATGGTGCAAACATTATCACGCATACGGTAGATGTGGATGCTGAGTCCGGTGATGCTAGTGGTTGGGTGAACGGTCAACCGAAATGGGTCCTCGATTGTGAACAAAGGTTCATCCGAAGGTGCCTCTCAATCAGGTAAAAGCGAGAAGAGCGAGAATCTAGTGGCAGATGTATTGATAGGTAACGCTTTTGCTGACCTATCCGAAGTTGATGATGAGAACGAGATATCTGATGTAGATCCGAAAAAACGGAAGCTGAGTTCCCTTCTGAGTTTGCAAAATGAATAGATTTTCAATCAGAATTGCAACAGTCAACTTGAACGGGATCGTGTGTAAAGCTAAGCAATCATTAGTGAGGGATTTCGTCATTTTAAATGATATAGATATCGTCTTTTTTCAAGAGATTAGTATGACTTCAACATCTTTTTTGCCAGGTCATGCTGTTATTTTGAGCTACAAAAAAATAGCTGTAGATCTACAGCCGTAGCTATCAGGAAAAATTTTGAATACTCGGACATGTTGGTAGATCCAAGCGGTCGATTAATATCGTTCATTGTGAATGGAGTTAATTTCGTTAATGTTTATGCGCAGTCAGGTTCCCAGTATAAGAAGGAACGAAATGATTTTTTTCACTCAGAGCATAGCAATTCATATAAATAAGCATTTCGACAGTTTAGTCATCGGTGGAGATTTTAATTGTGTTTTGAGCGAGAATGATTGTAGAGGAGCGAACAACTTTTGTCAGGGATTGCAACAATTGATTGATAAAATGAAGCTTAAAGATGTAGCAAAACATATAATTAAGAAGCCTGTATTCACCTTTTTTTTCGTGAAAACAGAGCTTCTAGGTTAGATCGGTTTTATTTCTCTGCGAATTTAGTTGACAAAGTTTATGATGTCCAAACAGTTCCACTTGCGTTCTCAGACCATCATTTGGTCAAAGTTAAAATTGAAGTAGATAAATTACCCCCCGCTGCATTTTTAAAGCCAGCCTAACATGGAATTCCTCTTGGATTTTTTTCCGGGATTTCTTCAGGAGCTCACTCTTAGGTCCTTCCAGGAACCCTACAAGAACTTGTTTTAGTAATACTCTTAAATCTTATCCGGGGTTTTTCCAGAAACTCCTTCCGGGATTCTTTTAGGAACTACTTCTAGGATTGCTTCAAAAATTCCTTCCGGGTTTCCTACGGTAATTCCACCGGGCACTTCTTCTGGGACTCCTCCAGGAAATACTTCCACGATTCCCTCGGGAAATACTTCGTAGATTCCTTCAGGAACTTCTACCGGCATTCTTTTGGGAACTCTTTCCGGGAATCCTCTTGGAACTTATTCCAGAAACATCAATTTATTTTGTCAAATTCAATAAGTTTAAATACTCCAAATTAACGTTTTATTAATATTTGCCTTCTGAGCGCGTAGTCGTGGGTACCAACTTATGTCAAATCCCATAAATACTCCATCTGGTACGGTCAGGGCGTAAACTGTAAACAACCCCCAGAGGGATCTTCTGAAGGAATCCTAAATAAACTCCCGGAAAAATATCATCAAGAACTCCCTGGGAATCTCAGAATAAACTCCTGGAGGAGTTCGGGAATATATTTGTGGAGAAACCGCGAAGGATTCCATGGAGGAATCTCGGATGGAATTCCTGTTGAATCCCAAAAGGACCTACTGGAGTGGTGCCACCACTTGCACGCTTGGTTTGAAGCGGCGCAATATCAGCGCACTTAGCTTGTCGCGCTTCATATTCGGCTTCGATAATACGGTGTTCCTTCAGCAATTCTGGATGAAAGATAATTCTGCCATTTCTATAAACGTGAGGTTTGTTTTTCCGTTTTTCAACTCTGTTTTGCTAAGGAAAACATGACGTACCGTCAATGGGAGTGACAATGGGTCTGGGGGGTGAGATTGAGTCAAAACGGAGAAACATAAAATTTGAAATAGCTCATCAACTATCGCTAATTTATATTGAACACTTTAAATTATTTCAAAGAGAAGATGTTTTTACACATCATGATGCAGAATAAGATGTTTAGCAATAATCGTTTTTTTTTTGTTAAATTTGTGGCTAAACTTATATGGTATCAGAAGGCCGGCTCCAGAGGCACGTTATCCTCCATTTGGGACATTTGTGCCATCGCCAAAATAACAGCCTATTTCATCATCTACCTGAGGGAAAAGGAAGGAAAAAGGATTTGGATGGGGATAGGGACAGGTAGGGAAATAGGAAAAATACCCTGGAAGAGGGTACTAACGCACAAGCGTACCACAATGGGTTCAAACAGCGTCCTGAAAAGGGCACTGTAATAACGCATAAAGCGAAAGAGAGCCTATAGCTCTTTACCACAGCGGGTTAAGAACAACAGAATATCCTGAAGATTCAGGTTTCTGAAGTCAGTTTCACTTAATAAGTGTTTACCGAATACTCGGAAACGCAGTTGCGCGAAAACTGGACAGTTACATATCAAATGATACGAAGTTCCATAATCGGATTCACAGCTATCACAGGCAAATGAATCAGCTTGCTGAATATTCGCCATGTGATAGCTGAGTCGGCAGTGGCCAGTCAATGCTTTGACCAGCATGCTGCAATTCTGCTGAGACAGATTAGTTAGATACTTCGCCACCCGTAGAGATGGCTCAGCACTATACAATTTGGTTTGACGACATGACTCCAAACTATTCCAATATTGTCTGTGTTGAGTGACAGCCCAGGTGTGAATCTGAAGCTTAATCCAACACTTCGATATCGGAATAGCTGGCTCAGGGCCAATGAACTCATGTGATGCTCCAGAGCGAGCTAACTCATCAGCCAATTCATTTCCAGCGATGGAAGAATGACCAGGTACCCATAGAAGGTGAACAGCGTTTGCTGAATTCAGCTCCTCGATTTGAGTTCGACAAGCGATAACTATCTTCGACCTGGAGTTGGCCGAAGCAAGTGCTTTAATAGCAGCCTGGCTATCTGAACAGAAGTATATTATTTTGCCCATTACGTGCTGCTGAAGTGCTGATTGCACTCCGCACATAAGAGCAAAGATTTCGGCCTGAAAAACGGTACAGTGTCTACCAAGTGAATAAGACTGATACAGCCTTAGCTCACGAGAATAAACACCAGCACCTGCTCGACCTTCGAGAAGGGAGCCATCAGTGTAACATACGATGCCGTCTGATATACTTCTTTCCAGATAACCAGATGTCCACTCTTCCCGGGAAGGGAATTTCGTGGAAAATGTCCTATATGGAAAATTACAAGCAATTGTAAAATCACTTGGAGCAAGGACAATTCACTAAAAGTGGAAACAACGAGGTGTGTGTTGAACTGCGGTTCACAGGAGTTTCCTCTAGTAGACCGAGTACCCGTAACCGGTAAGTGCAAGAAAGGGCTTCTTGTTTGAGATGAATGTGTAGTGGGGCAACGTCAAAGAGAACTTCTAGCGCTGCCGTAGGAGTTGAAGAGAACGCTCCAGACATCGCCATTAAGCACATCCTTTGGAGATGGCCTAATTTTGATTGGACCGTTCTCACTTCACCCTTTTGCCACCACACAAGACATCCATAAGCCAATATTGGCCGAACCACAGTTGTGTAAATCCATTTGATATACTTGGGTTTTAGACCCCAAGTTGTACCAAAAGTACGCCGGCATTGCCCGAAGGCCATACAAGCTTTCTTGATTCTGAACTCAATGTGAGGTGTCCAGGAAAGCTTGGAATCAAGAATGACTCCAACGTACTTTACCTGTTCAGTCACATCGATTTCAGAATCAAAGAGACGCAAAGGTCGAACGCCATTACGGTTTCGCCTTTCCGTGAAAAGAACAATAGATGTTTTACTCCGATTAACCGAAAGGCCATATTGGCGACACCAACCCTCAACTACCTGAAGGGCGTTTTGCATCAGGTCGAAAAGGGTGCTGATGCACATACCAACCAACAATGTTAGGTAGTCGTCGGCAAAACCATAAGTAGGAAAACCGCTATTATTGAGTTGCCTCAATAGCGTATCTGCTACGAGATTCCACAAAAGCGGTGATAAGACTCCCCCTTGGGGGCATCCACAAACACTCAATTTCCTAATCCCTGCTAGACGCAATGTCGAGAAGAGATATCGGTTTTTGAGCATTTGGTGAATCCAATTGGAAATCATTGGAGATATACCATGACTCCGTGCGGCTTCCAATATGGCATCGAAAGGCACGTTGTCAAAGGCACCCTCGATATCTAAGAAAACACCCAAACAAGATTGCTTTTGAGCGAATGCTTTCTCGATATCGTAAACAACCTTGTGTAAAAGAGTCACAGTGGACTTACCAGATTGGTAGGCATGTTGGTTCACATGAAGAGGCACGTTGGCCAGATGAACATCACGGATGTGATGATGCACAATGCGTTCTAAGCATTTCAGAAGAAAAGAGGTCAAACTGATAGGTCTGAAACTCTTTACCTCTTCATACGACGCACGACCCACTTTCGGAATAAACTTTACAGTAATATCCCTCCAGGATTTGGGAATATACCCTGTAGCAAAACTGCAAACAAGTAGTTTTTTCAAAACATGTTTGAAATAATCAAATCCCTTCTGAAGCAAAATAGGATAAATCCCATCTGCCCCAGGAGATTTGAAAGGAGCAAAGCTATTAAGAGCCCACTCAATCGATTCTATAGTTACAATACTCCGAGCCGAAGCTAAAGAATCATAACTACAAGAAAAGACATCAGGATCATCCGAAGATGTAATATCCACACATCCAGGGAAGTGTGTGCTGAATAAGCATTCCAGAACTTCCTCATCAGAGGAAGTCAGATCGCCATTTGGCAAACGAAGTTCGTTCACCCGGAAATCCTTAGATTTCGCAAGGATTTTGTTTAACCGACTGACTTCACTCAAGCTGGAAACATTTGTACAAAGGTTTTTCCAGCCGGATCGTTCAGCAGACCGGAGAGCTTTCCTGTAGGCCTTGCGAGCCGACCTGAAAGCCTCCGAACCAGCCGAACGTCGTCTGTTCCAACTCTTTCTACATTGTTTCCTGAGTTTCGCCAGATCAGAGTTCCACCAAGGGGTTCCTCTTGTGATCTTCACAGACCGTAGAGGGCATGCTTCTTCAAAAGCTTCCATGATGAAGGTCGTTGTAGTATCAACGGCATCATCTAAATCACTTGGAGTGTCAATGGATGGTGAATATCCATGAAATTTGGCTGCAACCAAATCAGTATAAAGATCCCAGTTTGTTGACCGTGGATTCCTGAAACGCAATGTTTGCGAAGTAACATTTAAATGTTCAAAAAAGATATAGCGATGGTCAGATAAAGATTCTTCATCTGACACATGCCAATTGGTCAGCTCGTGACTAATTCTGCTAGAGCAAAGCGTTATATCTAACACTTCCTCTCTAGCAGATACCATGAAGGTTGGGCGGTTGCCTATGTTAAGTAATGCAAGATCTGTACTACTTAAGTACTCCATCAAACTGGAGCCTCTCAAGTTAATGTCTGAGCTGCCCCAGATGATATGGTGAGCATTAGCATCACTGCCAACAATTAGCGGAAGGCCTTTTGAAGTGCAGTATGCGATGACTTGTTTGAAAGCATCCGTAGGGGATGGTTCATCATGTGGTAAATACACAGAACAATAGACGTATTTCCTGTTGAGGTTTCCAACAGATACATCAATTGTGATAGCACATACATCTCTGGTGGTTAGCTCAGAGATGAGTGTAGCAACTATTGCGTTGTTGACAAGCACACAGGCTCGAGGCATGACACGCGAGTTTGCCATTTCATGTTTACTGAAAGTGGCAAACACCGGGTTCACAAGGTTTCCTAGATAGAAATTTCCCTTACGAAAGTAAGGTTCTTGTACCAAGGCCACTTGGGCTGTACCATTTTGCATAAGTCTGCAAAGATTGATCGTTGCTGTTCTTTTATGCTGAAGATTGATCTGAGCTATCCTAACCGTAGCCACTACCCAAACTAGGTAAGATTAAACTCTTCGCAACAGCAGCACAACAAAGAACAGCAACAATAAAACCAAATCGGTATCGATTGGAAAACGCCAAAGGCGAGGATACACAGAATACACTGTGTAAATCGCATAATGCGAAACCATATAGGTGAAAATTTAAACTAATTAACAACATCTTCATAATCCCGCCCTTATTTAGCCTCAAGTGAGACTAAAGAAGGGCAGCTGATTGTCTCGGAGAAACACAAGGTCCACTGCACCATTGCTCCGGTTAGCGCAGTAAGGGCTACATACTGTGGAGGGCGCCCTGGTACTCCACAGGCTCCGTTAGCGGTTAGGTTTTTATTAGACCCCCCTAGCCATTCATTCCTAGGCACGGTAAGCATAAAGCCGCATCACACCATGAATAAGGGGTCACCTGTTGGTGGATTCTTACCACCGGAACAGGCGGTCCATAGTGTTATTCTTAGCCAATTGAGACAATCGCTACCGACACTACACAGCTATCTAGGCTGATCGAGAAAAGAAGTTAATATTGATGATCAACTTCATACGGACTCGAACAGCCGATGACGTACCGTCAATGGGAGTGACAATGGGTCTGGGGGGTGAGATTGAGTCAAAACGGAGAAACATAAAATTTGAAATAGCTCATCAACTATCGCTAATTTATATTGAACACTTTAAATTATTTCAAAGAGAAGATGTTTTTACACATCATGATGCAGAATAAGATGTTTAGCAATAATCGTTTTTTTTTTTGTTAAATTTGTGGCTAAACTTATATGATGAAACTACTAGTAAATCACTCTGAAAAAAATTCTCCTTCATAATGTTGCACACAAGTACCTAACCATAAATTTTCTTATAAGTGGTTAGCTGTAGGTATTACCTGGTTGATGCAACGAAAAAAGCGGACTGTCAATGCACATTTTATTTAAAAATTCAATATTTTCGACCCTATGTCTAAATATTAAGAATGGGGGTGAGATTGGGTCAAGCAAGTTATCGAGTGCACATAACCTTAACTAAAAATTCAACTTGTTATCCAGTCCCCATTTGACGTTAGAGTGGTGCCATGTTTACCGTATCGTCATAAAAGCACGCTTTTTTCGAAAATATGTCGAAGAAGTATCAAGCGAGTGTGTTCATACGTTTAGTGCCTAAAATCATTTATAACAATAAATCCATGCATTTGGACAGCTCTTCTGATCATCAGCTAATTTTTAGTGTACTGCAATATCGTAAGCTCACAAAATATACTTGATAGCGTTTTTCTTCTCCACTCATTTTTTTTTAATTTTAAGGAAATATCGTGAAACTACCAGACGGTAACGGCATCCAGGAAATACCGGGCCATAAAACCGGTAACATAACAAAATTTCGGAAGACGAACGAACGTCGAAAAATATCATGTTTTTTTTCAATAAATCTTTTAATACGCCTCTCCCGGTGACGAGTTTTTCGCATTCTGTCCTGAACGGTTCCCGAATTATTCTAGGTGATTTTTTTTCGTGTCCGTAAAAAAAAAAGATTCGAGGATCAGCGGGGGGAGTGGATCAAGTGCGGCAAAAGTGACATTTTGTGAACTTGTGAAAATTTTTCGGCGAGCGCCCGTCGTAAGCCATGGTGGGGGCAAGCAAAAAACTGTGATGTGCGGTGCCTTCTCCGCGGAACACTACGATTTCTTAAGAAAAATATAAATGAAAAAAAAAAAAATGGCACTGCTGCGACCTAGATGTGTTCTTATGAGAGGCATTCAGGAATGTTGTGTACGGTGGAGCAAGTATTTATCGGTGCCGAAAATTAGGATCTCGTGACGGACACTGCCTGGCCACAGTAGTAGTGTGGGTGGTGGCGGTGTCTAGAATCTTGTTTTCTTAACCGCCGTTTTTCGTCTCGGCCAATCCTTTTTTGCGTTTGTGTTTCCTAAGCCACCGCAGTATCGTTTCGCAATTTCCAATCAAATTAATATTGCGGGGATATAAAAAAAAAGGAATCGTCCGTCGTGAAAAATTGATCTCTGTAATAACTGTGCACCTCCATCATCTCCCGTCAACCTCGTTAGTAATGTAGTGTTGTGTGCTGCTGTTCGTTAAGTGGAAATGATCGAAAACTGGAAAACTGGAACTAGGTGAGATCTTTATACTTTAAATTGAAAATTCGCTATTTTCAATTTCCGATCATCTATTGGAAGCTGCTCCAGTTCTGGCCTCTTTCTAAGTTGATGATTGGACTATACAAATGCTTGCATGGACTTGGCCAGGTGTGTGGATCTGAGTGGGTCTATAGCATTGTTGATAGTAGCGACATCAGCTATGTCAATGGATATATTCAGCTTTGCAACTCCATCCAAGATTTGTGCAAGTATTCATGCTATGCTATGCTATGCTATGCTATGCTATGCTATGCTATGATACAGAGTATCAAAGTTTCAAGTTAATGTTGTCAAAAGATTGTATTATATTGTGTCATTTTTTAAGCGTAATGATATAATCATTTCATACCATATTAACATAATCGGTATTTGTTTCAGGAAACACACAGGTAAATAAATTTATATGTAGTCGCATAACTTAATCATACTGAATTTCATGTGTACCAAAATCCCAACTCCTTTCTATTTTCGAGGGCGTCGGTGAGTCGCTGGCACCTTGTTAAATAGATATCATTCCTTCCCTTCCCTTCCACATAACATGTTTCTTATCGTTTCAGAGAGCGATCAATGGCGCTTAAGCCTAGGCTTGTTAGCCAGGACACAGTGTAAAAGCCTGTGCCTCATCCCGGAATCAAAAAGGCCCATGAAGTGACAAAATTTCTTAGGTATGTCACTCCCAACGTTGGTGTTAAAATATACTCAAACACTTTCACTCACTCCAACACATGTACATGATTTACTAAAATACACTTACACAATCTGAATCTTGTCGCATCACTCGCTTAAAGTGATTCCCAAATCATCCCATTCCAAATATCCAATTCCTTCACACCTATGGGAGTGTCAGTGAGTCGCTGACCTCTTGTAAAGTAGGTGTCATATCATCACATCCTTTCCTATCCTCGTAACGAAGAAGATGGGCGTGGCCGGCAATGGAAGTTCTCATGTCTTTTCTACTTCAACCTCTGGTTGGATAGCTGTTCCTTCCCAAATAGCATTCCATAAGCAACTAGAATAGGAGTATTAAAGTTTTAACATGACAACTTTCAGTATGCAATCTACGAATTACTCCGTTATCACGCAACGCAACGCAACGCACGCAACGCAAATCTTTTAATGCGCCTCTTCCTCATTGTAATCCCCCCTCCTCTCATGGAGGTTGAAACTTTAAATGAGGATGATTATGGTGGCTAAAAATGGCGATACAACATACAAACTTTATTTTATCAAGTTTCAACCATTTTTTCGATTGTATAAGCCCTTTTAGGTGGATTAATCATCTTTTAAAATTACCTAATTTTTTATTCGTCATGGTTACATTGTATTTTAAGTAGATTTACTAGATATGATCAATGAAACTAACTCGTATTCTTAGATAGGCGACTTCGAATACTTTGACCCATTCTCACCCCCTCTAAGGGGTGAGATTGGGTCAATTTCAATCATTTGTAGTTTAGTAGACAATTCATATAATGTGATACTTTCTTGCTGAACAATCATTACCATATAGAAGAGTAGACATACCAAATAAAAAGTTATTCTGACTTCAACTGCATTTGTTATTTAACAAACAATCTTTGAGTATCCTCTTTTGACCCATTCTCACCCCCAACGACGGTAGTTAGTTGTCCTGCAGTGCCATTACACACAAGGGTAAGAAACTCTTTGATACACAGTCTGGTGAATTTTTCATCATCATCGTATCGCAACATTTTAGATTTCCTTCCAAACTTTGTTTTGGCCACTTCAACATAATCCTGAAATTTATCCAAGGTTTCAGATTTTCAATGCAAAATATAGAATACGACTGTCCAAAAATATCTTCTGCTACAAACGAACGGCTTTTCGAGTCCGTATGAAGTTGATCATCAATATTAACTTCTTTTCTCGATCAGCCTAGATAGCTGTGTAGTGTCGGTAGCGATTGTCTCAATTGGCTAAGAATAACACTACGGACCGCCTGTTCCGGTGGTAAGAATCCACTAACAGGTGACCCCTAATTCATGGTGTGATGCGGCTTTATGCTTACCGTGCCTAGGAATGAATGGCTAGGGGGGTCTAATAAAAACCTAACCGCTAACGGAGCCTGTGGAGTACCAGGGCGCCCTCCACAGTATGTAGCCCTTACTGCGCTAACCGGAGCAATGGTGCAGTGGACCTTGTGTTTCTCCGAGACAATCAGCTGCCCTTCTTTAGTCTCACTTGAGGCTAAATAAGGGCGGGATTATGAAGATGTTGTTAATTAGTTTAAATTTTCACCTATATGGTTTCGCATTATGCGATTTACACAGTGTATTCTGTGTATCCTCGCCTTTGGCGTTTTCCAATCGATACCGATTTGGTTTTATTGTTGCTGTTCTTTGTTGTGCTGCTGTTGCGAAGAGTTTAATCTTACCTAGTTTGGGTAGTGGCTACGGTTAGGATAGCTCAGATCAATCTTCAGCATAAAAGAACAGCAACGATCAATCTTTGCAGACTTATACAAAATGGTACAGCCCAAGTGGCCTTGGTACAAGAACCTTACTTTCGTAAGGGAAATTTCTATCTAGGAAACCTTGTGAACCCGGTGTTTGCCACTTTCAGTAAACATGAAATGGCAAACTCGCGTGTCATGCCTCGAGCCTGTGTGCTTGTCAACAACGCAATAGTTGCTACACTCATCTCTGAACTAACCACCAGAGATGTATGTGCTATCACAATTGATGTATCTGTTGGAAACCTCAACAGGAAATACGTCTATTGTTCTGTGTATTTACCACATGATGAACCATCCCCTACGGATGCTTTCAAACAAGTCATCGCATACTGCACTTCAAAAGGCCTTCCGCTAATTGTTGGCAGTGATGCTAATGCTCACCATATCATCTGGGGCAGCTCAGACATTAACTTGAGAGGCTCCAGTTTGATGGAGTACTTAAGTAGTACAGATCTTGCATTACTTAACATAGGCAACCGCCCAACCTTCATGGTATCTGCTAGAGAGGAAGTGTTAGATATAACGCTTTGCTCTAGCAGAATTAGTCACGAGCTGACCAATTGGCATGTGTCAGATGAAGAATCTTTATCTGACCATCGCTATATCTTTTTTGAACATTTAAATGTTACTTCGCAAACATTGCGTTTCAGGAATCCTCGGTCAACAAACTGGGATCTTTATACTGATTTGGTTGCAGCCAAATTTCATGGATATTCACCATCCATTGACACTCCAAGTGATTTAGATGATGCCGTTGATACTACAACGACCTTCATCATGGAAGCTTTTGAAGAAGCATGCCCTCTACGGTCTGTGAAGATCACAAGAGGAACCCCTTGGTGGAACTCTGATCTGGCGAAACTCAGGAAACAATGTAGAAAGAGTTGGAACAGACGACGTTCGGCTGGTTCGGAGGCTTTCAGGTCGGCTCGCAAGGCCTACAGGAAAGCTCTCCGGTCTGCTGAAGGATCCGGCTGGAAAAACCTTTGTACAAATGTTTCCAGCTTGAGTGAAGTCAGTCGGTTAAACAAAATCCTTGCGAAATCTAAGGATTTCCGGGTGAACGAACTTCGTTTGCCAAATGGCGATCTGACTTCCTCTGATGAGGAAGTTCTGGAATGCTTATTCAGCACACACTTCCCTGGATGTGTGGATATTACATCTTCGGATGATCCTGATGTCTTTTCTTGTAGTTATGATTCTTTAGCTTCGGCTCGGAGTATTGTAACTATAGAATCGATTGAGTGGGCTCTTAATAGCTTTGCTCCTTTCAAATCTCCTGGGGCAGATGGGATTTATCCTATTTTGCTTCAGAAGGGATTTGATTATTTCAAACATGTTTTGAAAAAACTACTTGTTTGCAGTTTTGCTACAGGGTATATTCCCAAATCCTGGAGGGATATTACTGTAAAGTTTATTCCGAAAGTGGGTCGTGCGTCGTATGAAGAAGCAAAGAGTTTCAGACCTATCAGTTTGACCTCTTTTCTTCTGAAATGCTTAGAACGCATTGTGGATCATCATATCCGTGATGTTCATCTGGCCAACGTGCCTCTTCATGTGAACCAACATGCCTACCAATCTGGTAAGTCCACTGTGACTCTTTTACACAAGGTTGTTTACGATATCGAGAAAGCATTCGCTCAAAAGCAATCTTGTTTGGGTGTTTTCTTAGATATCGAGGGTGCCTTTGACAACGTGCCTTTCGATGCCATATTGGAAGCCGCACGGAGTCATGGTATATCTCCAATGATTTCCAATTGGATTCACCAAATGCTCAAAAACCGATATCTCTTCTCGACATTGCGTCTAGCAGGGATTAGGAAATTGAGTGTTTGTGGATGCCCCCAAGGGGGAGTCTTATCACCGCTTTTGTGGAATCTCGTAGCAGATACGCTATTGAGGCAACTCAATAATAGCGGTTTTCCTACTTATGGTTTTGCCGACGACTACCTAACATTGTTAGTTGGTATGTGCATCAGCACCCTTTTCGACCTGATGCAAAACGCCCTTCAGGTAGTTGAGGGTTGGTGTCGCCAATATGGCCTTTCGGTTAATCCGAGTAAAACATCTATTGTTCTTTTCACGGAAAGGCGAAACCGTAATGGCGCTCGACCTTTGCGTCTCTTTGATTCTGAAATCGATGTGACTGAACAGGTAAAGTTCGTTGGAGTCATTCTTGATTCCAAGCTTTCCTGGACACCTCACATTGAGTCCAGAATCAAGAAAGCTTGTATGGCCTTCGGGCAATGCCGGCGTACTTTTGGTACAACTTGGGGTCTAAACCCAAGTATATCAAATGGATTTACACAACTGTGGTTCGGCCAATATTGGCTTATGGATGTCTTGTGTGGTGGCAAAAGGGTGAAGTGAGAACGGTCCAATCAAAATTAGGCCATCTCCAAAGGATGTGCTTAATGGCGATGTCTGGAGCGTTCTCTTCAACTCCTACGGCAGCGCTAGAAGTTCTCTTTGACGTTGCTCCACTACACATTCATCTCAAACCAGAAGCCCTTTCTTGCACTTACCGGTTACGGGTACTCAGTCTACTAGAGGAAACTCCTGTGAACCGCAGTTCAACACACACCTCGTTGTTTCCACTTTTGGTGAATTGGGACAAAATTGTCCTTGCTCCAAGTGATCTTACAATTGCTTGTAATTTTCCATATAGGACATTTTCCACGAAATTCCCTTTCCGGGAAGAGTGGACATCTGGTTATCTGGAAAGAAGTATTTCAGACGGCATCGTATGTTACACTGATGGCTCCCTTCTCGAAGGTCGAGCAGGTGCTGGTGTTTATTCTCGTGAGCTAAGGCTGTATCAGTCTTATTCACTTGGTAGACACTGTACCGTTTTTCAGGCCGAAATCTTTGCTCTTATGTGCGGAGTGCAATCAGCACTTCAGCAGCACGTAATGGGCAAAGTAATATACTTCTGTTCAGATAGCCAGGCTGCTATTAAATCACTTGCTTCGGCCAACTCCAGGTCGAAGATAGTTATCGCTTGTCGAACTCAAATCGAGGAGCTGAATTCAGCAAACGCTGTTCACCTTCTATGGGTACCTGGTCATTCTTCCATCGCTGGAAATGAATTGGCTGATGAGTTAGCTCGCTCTGGAGCATCACATGACTTCATTGGCCCTGAGCCAGCTATTCCGATATCGAAGTGTTGGATTAAGCTTCAGATTCACACCTGGGCTGTCACTCAACACAGACAATATTGGAATAGTTTGGAGTCATGTCGTCAAACCAAATTGTATAGTGCTGAGCCATCTCTACGGGTGGCGAAGTATCTAACTAATCTGTCTAAGCAGAATTGCAGCATGCTGGTCAAAGCATTGACTGGCCACTGCCGACTCAGCTATCACATGGCGAATATTCAGCAAGCTGATTCATTTGCCTGTGATAGCTGTGAATCCGATTATGGAACTTCGTATCATTTGATATGTAACTGTCCAGTTTTCGCGCAACTGCGTTTCCGAGTATTCGGTAAACACTTATTAAGTGAAACTGACTTCAGAAACCTGAATCTTCAGGATATTCTGTTGTTCTTAACCCGCTGTGGTAAAGAGCTATAGGCTCTCTTTCGCTTTATGCGTTATTACAGTGCCCTTTTCAGGGCGCTGTTTGAACCCATTGTGGTACGCTTGTGCGTTAGTACCCTCTTCCAGGGTATTTTTCCTATTTCCCTACCTGTCCCTATCCCCATCCAAATCCTTTTTCCTTCCTTTTCCCCTCAGGTAGATGATGAAATAGGCTGTTATTTTGGCGATGGCATAAATGTCCCAAATGGAGGATAACGTGCCCCTGGAGCCGGGCTTCTGATACCTGATATAGAAGAGCAGACATACCAAATAAAAAGTTATTCTGACTTCAACTGCACAAACATTTTTAAGTATCCTTTTTTGACCCATTCTCACCCCCAACGACGGTAGTTAGTTGTCCTGCAATGCCATTACACACAAGGGTAAGAAACTCTTTGATACACAGTCTGGTGAATTTTTCATCATCATCGTATTGCAACATTTTAGATTTCCTTCCAAACTTTGTTTTGGCCACTTCAACATAATCCTGAAATTTATCCAAGGTTTCAGATTTTCAATGCAAAATATAGAATACGACTGTCCAAAAATATCTTCTGCTACAAACGAACGAATTGGTCCACAGAGTCCATATGTATTAATTCCAGCAGGGCATTTGACATCCTTCCAGATTATTTCGGGAATGGACTTCGCATTTCGCCATTCAAGGAAACTTCGCACAAATCCGAGAGCTTGAAAATCTTTAACTCGATCTCGTCGGCCCGACTTCACATCTTGAGAATAACTTGACAATATCTGTGACTCTTCCTCTGTGCTCGCATCAGCCTGTAATCCTATTTTATCCAAACGCTGCACCGATAATAAGTGGGATTTCATGGCTGGTACAAACAATACATCGTCCATGGTAGTGACTCAGGGGTTTCACCTTCCAGCACAACCATCGCGATCTTTGTATCTTGTCTTCATTCTGACGGCCACACAAACGTTCTCTTTGGAGTGCCCGTCCAATTTCCTGAAAAATCTACTTCCGTATTTGATGTGACATGTTGCTCCGACATCCAGTATCCACTGACAGTCTGACTTCGTCAAACTTCCAGATAGCACTGGTCCACAAACTTCATTATATTTCTCTTTTTTGGTAAACTTATGCTTTGATTTGTCGGTTTTGCACTTGTTGAACTTTTCCCATTCTGTTTTCTGAGGTTCCGATTGCTTACAGAAGTAGCACGAATTACGACTTGACTCCATCCGGTTCTTCCGCTACTGCTATGCATCCAGGAGTTTGTCTTTGACCAGATTAAGAGTGAAGTATTCATCCGGTTTTTGCTTGCAAAGCGATCACCAGCATTTCGTACTTTGGGGTCGTACACAAATTACGTCACGCTTTTAGGGGGGAGGGGGGGTTTTGCAGAACGTGACGACCCTTACAAAAAATATTGAGGTCCCATACAAAAAGTGTGACATAGGGGGGAGGGGGGGGGGGGGGGTTAAAAAGGTCGATTTTTGCGTGACATAATTTGTGTATCACCCCTTTTCTAGCTTGTCACTGATAAGCATCGCGACGAACCATAGATTATCTGGTATTTTCTCCGGTGCCAAATCCTTCAGTTTTTCAAAGAGTTCAGTAAGCTTCGCAATAGATAATTCCATGCTACCATGTTTCTCCAGACGCAACTAGCAAATCTTCAGGCTTCGCTAGCTGACTTGGTCATGCTAGTAAGAACAAGTTTCCAACGCAAGTTCTTCTTTGTGCTTCCGCGCTTCAGTAACTGGTTTAGGTTTTCATCCTTGGTGGCCAACTGAAATTTCCAATTGTCATAGTTTGATCCGTACAACTTTGGATGGGAACGCCTTCGGCCTCTGCCGTGTTTGAACGTACATATCTCAGAATTACTCCAAGTGTTCTGGATCTTGATTGCTTTATTGGGCAGCTATGCGCACAAGAACCCATAACCTGTTAGAACTTGACCAGTAGGATTGTGTCCTCCAGAAATGAAACCTGAATGGAGTGGAGGGCGTAGGTATGGAGACCAAAGAAGTTAAAACACTGCAGTGGGGAGAAATTATGCATGCCATATGAAGGTGCATCATCGGTGAAAGATCTACCTACTATGGGTTCCGGAAACAATCCTGCGATCAAGAAAAACAACAAAATGTGTTGTCCTTATCCATCACTTCCACGTATACACTAGCCATAAATGGCCCCTTTGAACGCTTTACATAAAATTGTTAACCACCCTAATTGTGCTCTTGCATGACATACTCGCGAGCAGCATTGCTGTCAGAGTGGTTGGATAGCATTTGGACCGACTAACTGACTGGACTGCAACGGCGTAGTCGCTTTTTAATTGAATAATGCGATTGCCTTATAATGAATACATACGAAAACAATGCATTAGCGTAGGTATTAATTTACCTACCCGATTTTGATTGTTGTTTCATCGCTTCTCAGCAGCACCAGCCCGGTTGTACTTGTTGATAGACGGTGATGGACGGGACCGGGAGTGAAACTCACCGGTAACTGAGCTACGTCATCGATAATAACCCAAACGAGGCAGTGTATGTACCTCTGCAGCACACAGCTAGAATGCTAGAACCATCATTCCATCCCCTCTTTCCACCGGGTTACTCTTGAAAAGTAAATGTCGGAAATGGGTTTCACATGGGAGCTTAGAGCTTCCGATAATTGATTGAAAGCTGAATGCATGGGAACAGTTGGTAGGTGGATTGGGAGACATACATATGCACATAGTTACTGACAGATTTACTGCACGTATCTATCGTCCTTTCAGAGTAGCTGTTTTTCGTCAGAAAATCAATTCACATGAGTTTTGATTGAACAGCAGAGGAAACCCACATCGACCTTCAAAGATATCGACGTAGATTGCAGCGAACTCGTGGTTTATCCTTCCCCTCCCACACATCTTCCTTCTAGCACTCTTCGCTCGAATACTCCAAGTGCCTTCAGGACCAACTGGAATATGACCAAGGTCTCACGACGTCTCAAAGGTGTTTTGTACATGGAACATTTAGTACTATGGTGTAGACCTGTGCGCCGACTATATTTTGTTCGGCGGCGGCGTGAGGGCCATTTTTGGCCGGCGGCGGCGGCGTCATCGGCGTCACGCCGGTGGAAGCTTTCGGCGGCGGCGGCGGCGGCGTGAATCGGCGTGACCAAAATTTGACCATATTTCAACATAGGCAAAGCAAAGAACATTACCATTATTGATGACATTAACTATTACGTTAGAATTAATACTTTTTTTTATTTCTGTTCGGGTCCATCACTGCCATTAGACCTACTGAGACACTTTTTTTACTTATTCGTTTATTTGGAAGGCTCGGGCGCCACATAGACATAACAGAGCCGAAGTGATTTATACATTTTTGTGTTTACGTTGTTTACATTTTTCAAATTGTCAACAGCCATAATACTAATAGTTTGGGAAGCCGAAGTACTCGCGGCTGTTTCGAGGTTAGGGATAACAAATACTTATAATTGGAAAGGAATATTGAATCATTACCGGTATCCTAAATGTAATGCATGTTGCATTACTTCAATGCAAATGAAGGGCAATAAAGTATTGATTTTGCTACAGTTTTTTTTTTGTTGACTCAGAACCTTCAGAAGCAATCAAACTTGATAATAAGGTCACACTATTTACACTATGGAATCCCATAATGATTTCAGAGAGGAATCTCAGATGGAATCCTAGGAGGAGCCTGAAAGAAACTTCTAAAGCAATCAATGAAGAAAATTCAGAAATAATCTCTGCAGAAACTGCTGTTTGAAAACCTGAAGAAATTTCTGCAGGAATCTCTGGCGGTTATGAATCTCTTTTAGAGATTGTTGCACAAAATTCTGAATAAATCCCTGATTGAAGTATTCGAGGAACTTCAGAAAGAAATCCAGGAAGATTCCCCAGGTTAATTCAAGCAGGAATCCCAAGGGAATTACAGCAGAAATTTCCAAAGGAATGCCAAGAGTAGTCTCCTACGGAATCCCAGCGGGAGTTTCAAATAAAATTCGAGAGAAATCCCCAAAGGATTTCTAGGAGGAATCAACGAAAAATAGCGAGAAGGAACTCCAGGAGAAATTCCTGAGAGAACACTAAGAGGAATTTCCGAATGAATTGCACTAGGAAACCTCAAAGGAATTCCAGGAGGAATCTGTGAAGGATTTCCGAAAGAATTCTAGGAGGAATCTCCGAAGAAATTCAAAGAGGAATCACCAAAGGAATCCTAAGAGGGAATTCCTGAGGAATCTTAAGAAGAATCTTCGAAGGAAGTACTCCTCTAGAGAAACTCCTGTAGGAATTTCAAGAGGAATCCCCGAAATTACTATAGGATCAGGTATCAGAAGGCCGGCTCCAGAGGCACGTTATCCTCCATTTGGGACATTTGTGCCATCGCCATACATATAAGCCTATTTCATCATTTACCTGAGGGAGAATGTGACAGGGGATGGAATGGGAGTAGGAAAGGGAAAGGTGATGAAATAGGAAGGGGTACCCTAGAGGAGGGAATGAACGCATAAGCGCAACGAGAGCTCATAGCCCATACCACAACGGGTTTAATCAGTGCCCTGAAAAGGGCACTGTAAAACGCATAAGCGTAGAGAGAGCCTTTAGCTCATTGAAGGTAGCTTGTGACTTCATGCGACTTTCAATATGACATTGAAAGGCACGGCATCGAAAGCATCCTCAATATTCAAGAAATCATCCAAGCAAAACATACGTTTGATCGAGTACTTTCTTGAAAACATATACAAATCGGGAGGCATGTGAGTTCACATGAATAGGCATGTCAGCCAGACGAACATCACAGATGTGATAATCGGCAATGCGTTTCAATCATTTCAGAAAGAACGAGGTAACCAGATAAATCTGAAACTCATTCCATCTTTATACAACGCACGCACCCTTTCGGGATAAGACTGTGGAGTGATTTCACGCCATGAAAATATCCCATAGAAAACTACAAAAGTTCAAAACATGTTTGAAATACTCAAATCCCTCTGGAGGAGATTTGAATTAAGCAGAGCTTTTTAGGGCCCACTAAGTCGATTATATAGCTATAATTCTCAAGCGGAAGCTAGAGATTCGTAACTATACAAAAGAATGGTTTATCCGAAGATATTTTGAACTTGAACAGATCAGAGTTCCATTCAGGAATACCTCTTGCAGTCCGCACAGACCGTAGAGGACAAGCTTCTTTCAAAGCAATAGTTATGGTATACCACAAAAGAAGGGCGTTGTAGGTACAAACCACAAGGAAACTCTTTTGGAGTAGCAATGGAAGCGAGTTATCCACAAAATGTGGTCGCAACCAATTAATACAGGTTCCCCAGTTCGTTGAGCAGGGACGCCTGAATACACAAATTTTGCGAAGGAACACTCAAAAGTGCAAAGAAGGTCAAATGGAGACTCCTCATCTGACACATGACATGCCAATCAGTCAACTCATGACAAATTCTGCTCATGCAGAGACTGGTTAATTCTATTTTAAGTTATCCATGAACTGTACTACCTAAGTAACCCATCAAACTGAAGCATCTAAAATTAATGTTTGAGCTACTTCAGATGATGTAATCATCGTAGCAATACTGCCAAATATCAGCGAAAATATGCTGAATACAAGAGCTTGCTTGAAGGCATCCATAAGGAAAGGTTGAAACATACTGTTAACGTTATTCTAAGATATAGCATGCTCGAGGCACGACACTTCATTTATAACGAAAGAAGCAAAACTGGTTTCACAAGGTAACCTATACAGAAGTTACCCTACGAAAATGAGTTTTTTGAATTAGAGCCACTTGGGCCACGCAAGCTTTTTACGCTGAAAATTGATCTGAGGTTTCCTAGCCGTAGCCACTACCCAAACTAGACAGGATTACACTCTTCACAATCACAGCACAAAAAGGAAACATCAACGACAAACCAAATCGGTGTCAATTGAAAAAAACGCCAATGGCGAAAACGCATTAAGTGAAACCGTATAGGTAGTAATGTAAGCTAATTTACAACATTTGAATAATCTCGCCCTTATTAAACCTCAAATTTGAGACTTAAGAAGGGCAACTGATTATCTCGGAGAAACGCAAGGTCCACTGCACTATTGCTCCGGTTAGCGCAGAAAGGGCGTAATACTGTGGAGGACGCCCTAATTCTCCATAGGCTCCGTTTGTGGTTAGGTTTTTATTAGACCCCCCTAACCATTCATTCCTTGGCACGGTAAGCATAAAGCCGCATAACACCATGAATTAGGGGTCACCTGTTTAGTGGACTCTTACCACTGGATCAGGCGATCCGTAGTGTTATTCTTAGCCAATTGAGACAACCGCTACCGACACTACACAGCTATCTATGCTGATTGGGAAAAGAAGTTAACATTGATGGTTAACTTCCAAACGAGCCCGAACAGCCAGGAGGAATCCGTGAAGGATTTCCGAAAGAATTCTAGGAGGAATCTCCGAAGAAATTCAAAGAGGAATCACCAAAGGAATCCTAAGAGGGAATTCCTGAGGAATCTTAAGAAGAATCCTCGAAGGAAGAACTCCTCAAGAGAAACCCCTGAAGGAATTTCAAGAGGAATCCCCGAAATCACTATAGGAGGAATCTCCAAAGAAATTCCAAGAGAAATCCCCGATAGAATTTCAGGAAAACTTCTCGAAGGAATTCTAGGAAGAATTACCGAAGGAATCCCAGGAGGAAACCTTGCAATGAATTTTAGGAGGAGCCCTCGAAGAAAAAGAAAGAATCCCTGAAGAAATTACAGGAGAAATCCCTGCAGGAATCCGTGGGGGCAACTCCGAAGGAATTCCGGGAGGAATCGTCGGAGGAATTACAAGCGGATTCTTCAAAGTGGAACCCCGGAGGAATTCTTAGAAGAATCCCTATAGGAAGTCCAGGAAGTATCTCCAAAGAAATTCAAGAAGGAAGAATCATCGAATACCAGGAAAAATTTCCGAAGGAATTCTAGGAAAAATCACCGAAGATAATAAAGAAGAAAATACCGAAAGAATTCCAGGAGGAATCCTGGAGTAATTCCATGAGGAATTTTTGAAGAAATTTCAGGATTTCTGAAGGAAATCAAAGAGGAATCACCAAAGGCATTCCAGATGGAAACCCCGGAGGAATTCAGGGAGGAATCCACGACGGAATATCAACAGGAATCCCCGAAATATCCCAGAAGGATATGATGAAGGCAGTCCAAGAGGAATCCCCAAAGAAATTTCAGATTTTTTTTTAATTCGAGAAGAAATTCTCAAAGTATTTATAGGAGGAAGCATCGAAATATATCCAGGTGGAATTCTCGTAGGAACCCTTATAGAAATTCCATGAGAAACCCTTGATATAATTCTAGGAGGAGTTCCCGCAGGAATTCCAAGGGGAAAACCGAAAGATTTCCAGGAAGAATCTCCGAAGAAATTCGAAGAGAAATTCTCGAAGAAATTTCAGGAGGAATCCCCGACGGAATATTGGGAGGAATCCCCGAAGAAATTTCAGAAGGAATCCTCGAAGAAAGTTCCGGCGGAATCCCCGAAAGAATTCCAAGAGAAATCCTCGAAGGAACTCTGGGAAAATCTGGGAGGAATTTCCGAAGCATTTCCAAGCGGAATATTCGAAAGATTTTCTGGCGGAATCCCCATAGGAAGTCCAGGAGAAATTCCCGAAGGAATTTTAGGAGAAATCAATGAAGCAATTCCAGAAGAAAACCCCAAAGGAATTTCAGAAAGGTTCCTGAAGGAATTCCATGAGGAATACCTGAACCAATCCAGAAGGAATCTCCGAAGGAATTCTAAGAGAAACCATCAAAGAAATTCCAGTAGGAAACCCCCAAGAAATTTCAGGAGGAATCCATGAAGGATATCCAGGAGGAATATCCGAAGGAATTCCAGGAGACATTCCAGAATGAATTCTAGGAGGAATCCCCGAAAGAAGTGCAAGAGGAATCCCTAAATGAAATGCAGGAAAAAAACCCTTTAGGAAGTCCATAAAGGATCCAGATGGAATCTCCGACGGAATTCTAAGAGGAATCACCAAAGAAATTTGACGGAATATTAGAGGGAATCTCCTAAAGAATTGCAGGAGGAATTCACGAAGGAAGTCTAGGAGGAATCCCCGAAAAAAATTGCAGGAGAAATCCTTACAGGGATTTCAGGAGAATGCTCGAAAGTATTCCGGAAGGAATATCCAGAGGATTTCCAGGCGGAGTCCTCGAAGGATTTTCAGCGGATCTTTCCGGGTAGGGGGAAGGATTTACAGGAGGTATTCTCTAAATAATTCCTCTAAAGATTTCCAGAAGGAAATCCTTAAGGAATTCTTGTGGAAACTCCATGAAAGATTCCTCAAGAATATTATGGAGATATGCCTAGTTATAATCCTAAAAGAATTAATAAATAAACTCCTACAAGATTCCCTAAGGCAACTCATGTAGGAATTTCTGATTGAGCTTCTGGAGAAATCTCTGTTGTAACTCCTGGAGGCATTCGTGAGTCTTCCTGGAAAAATCTCAATCTCAACCTACAATCTGAAGGAACCCCAGGAGCGATCCCTGGAAGAATTCCTAAAGGAACTTCTCGTAACATCCCCTAAAGAATCCTGAAGGAATCTTGGAAGAAACTCTTATATAGAAACCCCTGAATAAACTTCTGTAGTAATCCCTGGATTCCCCTGGAAGTATCCTTGGATCTTCGTACAAGATTCTCTGAAGGAACTTCTGTAGGAATCCCTGAAGCAATTTAGGAGGGATCTCTGAAGAAACATCTGCAAGAATCCCTGAAACTCCTGGAGTAATCTCTGATGGAATTTCTGGAAAGAACTCCTGTTGCGTACTGGAAAAACTTGTAATTAGAAGGCACGAAATGTTGCTAATTGGCGAATTGAGAGATGAAATTTGTGAAAAAAAAATCGCGTTCTGGTGGGATTCCAACCCACGACTCCGTATTCGCTAGACCGGCGCTTTAACCAACTAATCCACAGAACAGGTAATGGTTCTGCGGAATAGAAAGCCAAACTGACTCCGAAGCCGCACCATGAACACTCCTATTTCACAAACTCATCTCTCTTTTCGGCTTAGATGCCAATCCACAACACACTCCTGTTTGTGCCCACTACCTACAAGTGCGAGCGAGTTATTTATATGAAGCCGAGACTTACTCTCGCACTCCGCATACCTAGCCACCAGGCAGTTTGTTTTGCTGGTGTCTAATTAGTATGCGTCGAGAGCTCGGCACGGTCGGACGCTCGGACGACCGAACTGCGCCAAGTGACGCAAGCAAGGGTACAATGATACATATTGCCCATTTTACTGGCATTTTACCAGGTTAGCTGGTATGTCTGAAACATACTGGAAAAACTTGTAATTAGAAGGCACGAAATGTTGCTAAATGGCAAATTGAGAGATGAAATTTGTGAAAAAAATCGCGTTCTGGTGGGATTCGAACCCACGACTCCGTATTCGCTAGACCGGCGCTTTAACCAACTAAGCCACAGAACAGGTAATGGTTCTGCGGAATAGAAAGCCAAACTGACTCCGAAGCCGCACCATGAACACTCCTATTTCACAAACTCTCTCAATTTGCCAATTAGCAACATTTCGTGCCTTCTAATTACAAGTTTTTCCAGTATGTTTCAGACATACCAGCTAACCTGGTAAAATGCCAGTAAAATGGGCAATATGTATCATTGAACTCCTGTTGGTGTTTCTAAAGGTACTTCAGAAGGAACCCCTGTAGGAACTCCTAGACTAATTTCTAAAGACCTCCTGCAGGAACTAATGAAGAAACTTCTCACGGGAATCTTGATGGATCTCCAGGTGGCATTTACGAATCCTCCTAAAAGAATTTTTTAAGGGACTTCTGGAAGGATACATGAACGAACTCCCGTTGAAATACCTCAGGGAACTTCTGAAGTAATTCCTAATAAACACCTGGAGGCATCCCTGAATCTTCCTGGAGCTATTAGGGAGATCCCTGAGAGATCACCGAAGGAACTTGTAGAGCAATCCTTAAAAGGACTCCTAAAAGAATCTCTGAAAAAAAAAAAAAATTCTAGGCATCCCGAAGTATTTCCAAAAGGAATCTCCGAAGAAATTTCAGGAGGGATTCTTGAACAAATCCCAGGAATTTCTGAAGGATCTCCTGGAGGAATCTCTGAGGAAACTCCTGGACTAGTTCCCAAAGAAACTCCTGTAGGAACTCCTGAAGGAACTTCTGAAGGAATCCATGAAGGAACTCTCAGACTTATCTCTGAAGGACCTCCTATAAGAATCCTGAAGGATCTTCTTCTGGATGAATCTCTGATGTATCTCTAGGAGGCATCTTTGAACTCTCTAAATGAATTTCTGAAGTTACTTCTGTGGAGATCTTCCTGAGAGATCTTCTAAAAAAATCATCCTGGAGGCATCCCTGTAGATTTTTCTGGAGGAATCCTAGGAGGATCTCCTGGAGGCATCACTGAATCCTTCTGGAAGAAAAAACTTCTGGAGAGATGTGAATGTGTATTCTAAGAGTTGAGAAATCAGTTATTGTAATCAAACTTTTATGATAGTGATCGTGAGATTTTTTTATCTCAACTTTATGTTAACTTAATTTTGTTCGTGCACTGATCACCGGCGTGAAAAATGAAAATCGGCGGCGTGACAAACAGCGGCGTATGGCGCGCCGCCGATACCTCGGTCGGCGTCGGCGTGAGACAAAGAGTGTCGGCGGCGGCGGCGTGGCGCGGCGGCGCACAGGTCTACTATGGTGTATCTTTTATGACCGCAGTTTCTTGTGGAGCCCGTAGTAGCCCCGTCTATCCTAACACAGATGGCACATAAGTTTGCTTCTAAGACAAAAAAAAACATGTTTCGCTGTGTTATTAGTGAAATTGCGGGAAAAAAAAATCACAGCTCAGGTGAAATTTGAAATCACGACCCTTATACGCTAGACAAGTGCTTTTCCAACTAAGCTACCGAGCCAATTTATGACACGGCATTTGGTTGTTACAAAGTATAGAAATAACTATGATTGAGCATAACAAGAGTTATTTGCATATGTTGTAATCAGAGCAGTACATAAATCATACTAAGAACATTGACACGAGATGTCAATTTACGAAAATGCACACTTTCTTAGAACCAGCCCCAGTAGCACACATGTTGTACATTAGTCAATATGACTCCTATACGACCAAATTTCGTCATATAGGAGTCACACAAACTCGAGCAGAACAAATGTGCTACTAGGGAGCATCTAATAATGATAATATTTAATTTGTCATGTAGTTAGAACCAACTTTTCCTTTCTGTAGAACACAATCCTGCAGGTCCAATACTGTAACCATTAACATTGTGCTAGCGATAATATCGATGTCGTCCACAAAGCACATAATTGACCGGATTTTTATAAAAATTGAGAAATTGCTAAATTGAGAGATTTTGAGATTTGCATCTTACCAACAACAGAGCAATGGCGGACGATTCAATCACCGTCCTGTCCGGCCTTAACCTAATTACAGCTCTATTGTCTACTAGGGCACTACGTGAGCGATTTCAATTGACAGCTGCACTTACATTTTTTACAACGCCTAAATGTATATTCTATTCTACTTTATCGAACTGGTTGCCTTTCTGCTGCTATCACTTTTCTACTCTATACATGGTAGAAGGATGAGCACAAGGATGATGGATGGCCGTTGTTCCTTTCCAGTCCGATTGGGGGTTAATTATGAGTAGCAGTTCGCCGATGTCCAGGTATCCGGGTCCGTTTGAGCCACGGCACAGTGGCGGGCCTCCATACAAAAGTCGGACAAAACCTCAAATGTTATCCGAAATTGCTAAAATTCACAGGTTATGATGATTTTAGTTCCCTAAATCTATTTCTGATATAGGACTTTTCATATATTTTGGTTTTACTATATTAGGGTGGTTCAAAATTTTGAAATCTGCTGATTATGAAAAGCATGTAAAAATAATCGATAATAAGCTATCACGATGTGCTTTCTGAACGTAGATTTTGATTAACCTTTTAATTTGGGGGTTCATAAATCATGTATTGGTATTGAAATAAACTATAATTGTGTATTTGTTGCTGTTAGGGTAGACCAAAATCTACAAAACTACATAAATCATTATAAAAAATCGTTTACCTACGTTTTTTTCCAATGGATCAATTCAGATACACACCAATGTTGGCTGACAAAACGTGATCTATTCTCAGGGACTGCCTATAGACCACATGACATTTTACGGTGGGTACACGGAGGTGTGTCAATTCAATCGTTATGGGGTCGGATAGTCTATATAGTGAACTGCGTAAAATTGGAACTGCTTTTTATCAATCTCGTTTCAACAACTTTATATATGTTCTTCCGAGTTTGGGTTGTGTAAGGTACAACGATCTGTGCTATCACTTGTCGAAGCAACCGAAACTACCCCATCTATAATGAATACACAATTCATATCCGCAATATTGAAGGGAGTTTTTGATAAACGATCATCAGAGATCGGTAATCATATTGATGAACAGTAGAGTTCCAGCAAATATTTTAAAAATCTTTATCACTCTGTGTGTTCAGTAGAAATGTGTTTACCGAAACCGCATGAATAACATACAATAAAACTTCAAGTTTAAAAAAACCAGTATAAGGGATTTCACTAAAGAGCGTAAAATGTTCGTTTCATAAAATTGCGATTAAAATATTCAAAGATTGCCTTGTTGATCGCAACGTTTACGCAGAAAAATATTTAACGTAGCGTTTTACGCCGTTTAGTGAATTCCTTTTATATTTTATAGATGGTTGTTGCTTTGAACTGTAGCGATGTGCGCGTAGAAAAGAAACGCGAAGATGTCGACGAATTTGTGTCACTGTATATTGAATCTTCGATAGAAGTTCATAAAGAGATTGCTTCCAAGGTTGTTGGGCAATTCTAACGATTAAGATGAATCGAAGAAACGACCAGTTTAAGAAAATCAATGAGCAATGGTTCGTAGTTATTTTTACATGTTTTTCACGGTTGTTTTTGTCTTTCTTTTATTTTGAAGGTTAATATTTAGTTGTATCTGGTGAAGCAACATGTAGGTAGTGTCTAAGTGAATAAAGGCTACTTAGTCATCACTCCTTTCCTGTCCAGCTTACTGTTTTTAACTGGAGCACCCACCTTCTTGTGTTTTTCTGTCGAAAAATAAAATAATATTAAAATAATAATATTTAAAAACGTTAATGCTGTGGCAATTACATTATCAGACCCCCCCCCCTCCCCCTCCTTCTATGACCATCTGACTTGGTGAAAAATTCTTACAATAATGAAAATTACACTAAACTGTTAGTATTCTGAAGTCAAATTAAGCTATGTTAAGATTAAATTTAAACTTCAAACAATATCACTTCCTCCACAACCATGCGGCTCCATTGTGACCTGATAGAAAAAAAATTCGCGCTTAGCGCAAAAATGCGCAAACAGTGACCTATATAGCCAAAAATTATACAAAATTGCACGTCAGATCCGGGATACGACGTCGTTTTCTGATGTTTCCTAAACAAGTACTGGATCTCTGTAATACAAAGTTTTTCTCCAAAATTTCTTAAAAGTCATTATGTTTGCATATTGTAAAAACATACAAAATTTGTGATTGAATCCCTAACAATCCCTGAAATGTTATGGCTATCCATACCCAAAAACATAAAAAATATTGTCACACTATTCAAGTCTTCCTAACTTTAACAACGAACTCATGAAGGAAGCTTATAAAATAAAGACAATAAATACTAATATTGTAGCACATAAAACTTCAACTTTGCAAAAATCCACAAGACTCAATTCTCGACCAAATGACTTGAAAATTTGGGGTTTTCTTAGTTGAAGTATCTATGATGGAAGAAAAATATTAGAAAAATAAAATATTGAAGTCGATTTTTGAGGTTTTCTCCGGCTTCCGGCCACTGTGCACGGGGCTCAGAAGAGGGTCAGTGCCAGTTACTCTCGGGGGAAGAGCAGACGAAAAATTGCAAGTGCCGGGGCTGGAAATCAAACCCATGACCATCCGCATATGAAGCGAACGTGTGACCCCGGACCCCGGCAGCGTACGATGAAGATCTACTTCGATGATCTGACAACATCGAGAACTGCTATAAAACCCAAAACCTTTCGTGTAATGCGACAGTGATATAGCCAGATAGGGCTCCCAGAAGTGCAAGTTTGACAATATGTGACATTATCAAATCAAATCTCCAATTTCATGAACAATATGAACATACTAGTTTAAACAATCATTGGGGTAGATCTGTTACGGTCGCCATGTAGTGGCTTTCTTCTGATCATGCTCAAATTCGGTAAATAGAAAAGGTTTTGGAATAGGTAGCTGCTTTGGTTTACAACTATGGAAATATGAAAATTACTATAATAAATTGCATTTGTATTGATCAAAAAACTGTCCTTTTTTTCTTCTCAAAACAGCAACTAAAACAATCGTTATAAATAATTAAAATATAATAAAACTGGCTTACTGGTTTGAGATTGAAAATAGTTATTTAGGGGGATTAGGGGCATAATGGACACCCCTGTTTTTGCCGAAACCGTTGACTTTAATGTAAAACTTTCAATGCATAAGTGTAAAGGAACAAGTCATTGTTCTATTTATCAAAAGTACCATTTATATTCCTTCAAAATGATCAAAATATCATTGAAATTGAAGTATGTTTTTCATATGGTGGATTTCTTATAATTTCGAAGCAGCAGCAAATAAGGTATTACGAGTGATTGATTGTGTCCACCATACAAACAAGTGAATTTTTAGCTTATCTACATGTATTCGCAGATTTAGCAATGGATGCAGTATTACATTTTTGATCAGAACTTACTCAAAATAGCAATTTCAATGTTGTAGTCTATTCGGGGCGAAATGAACACTGACAATTATGAATGGATGTACGCGCGTTGCATACTGTTAGGCGTTTTAGAGAGTTTGGAAAAAATCAACCCGATTATTTTAGCCTAAAATTTATTTTATTAACTTTGAAGTTATGTAAACTCGTCTAAGATGGAGTATCATATCTGTGATAATGAACTCCGTTATCAAATTACTTAACTGGTCGATATTCTCAAAGATACAGCATAAAATATGCAGGGGTGTCCATTATGCCCCGATGGGTGTCCATTTCGCCCCGTACCTTTCCTGCCAGCCCCAAAAAACACATGGTTTTCAATTTATTATTTCTTCACAATAATGACATTCTACCAGCTGTAAATAATTGAAATACGTAGGAAACAAGTTAAAGTTGTAAGCCAACTGATAATATGTTAAGTTTTTGTTGGTTATACAGGTCTAACATGCTCATTTGCTTAGGGTGTCGATTATGCCCCTAATACCCCTATGTGACGAGTTGCAAAAAGTTGATTCATTTTTTCAGCACGAGTCGTACATTTATCCAACGAGGCTTGCCGAGTTGGATAAATATGAAGAGTGCTGAAAAAGTCGAGTTTTGCAACGAGCTCCATACTAGTAGTTTACGCAACAAGGTGCAGAATAACAATTTTTACAGCACGAGTCGTACATTTATCCAACGAGGCTTGCCGAGTTGGATAATTACGACGAGTGCTGGAAAAATCGAGTTCTGCACCGAGTTGCGTACAACGTTTTTTGCAATTTCATAAATTACCCTTGAGGATAGTTTTAAACAAAACTTTTTCATCAAACTGCACACTGATGTTCATAGCCTTGTTCAAGAAAATCTGATCATAACAGGTTATACTGTGCAGTTGTCACAATTTTTCAAAACTGCGTTCAGAAAGCATCAAGAAGTT